>NW_024120745.1:0-14430 GCF_003073215.2 Triticum urartu
ATGTGGGGGGGGAGCCTGGTCCTGGTGGGGATCGACTGAGATGCGGCCTCGCTGGTGGACGGCGCATGAATCGCGGCCCGAGCGCGTGTCACGGCGCCAATGAGACCTAGCCACCAATGGAGCTATGGTGATGCACTGGTAGACCACTCCAATTTGGTACAGCCGCTGCCGCTGCTGCCTCGATCTGTTTTACTCTCTCACTCTTTTTTGTTTTAGGGATGTCTCACTCTCAGGCGGTGGGGGAGAGAAAGGGTATGTTTTGACGAAGAGGTGTGCACGTGCTGTGATGGGTAGCAGGTTGACCCACGGTCAGCCGGTTGTGATCAAACACGAGGTGATGTTTTCTACTCCTCTCCCAACATTGCTAAATGTATGTCTTTTATAGATCAAAATAACGACTACATACGTACTCTAAAAAAATAAGAACTACATACAAATGAATATAGACATATTTTAAAGTGTAGATCCACTCATTTTGCTCCGTATGTAGTTCACATTAAAACCTCGAAAAAGACTTATATTTAAAAACAAAGAGAGTATACTTATGTTCTTTGTAGTTAAAAACGTCTTATATTGGTGTATAGAGATATTATTTTCAGAGAAGATGTACAGATATATACCTCGCAAAAAAAGAAGATGTACAGATAGATGCCTTTATAAAAGAAAAAATGTACAGATGGAAAGAACGTTAACCAGTTAGGCAGTCGTGAATTGCGAGTTAGTGAAAACAATTATAAGATTTTGCATCCTTTCATTGCAACATATGTATATTTAGTACTCTCTTCATGTCAAAATAAGTGAAATTTGTATTAAATAACTGCTCCCTTCCCGTCTGAATCCAACTACACCACCATAGAGACATAGTATTTTAGTGAATTATAATTAATATCTTCAGTTGTAATTTTACAGTTATTTTTAAGATAATTAAAAATTGGTTAGTTTGTTTATATAACCCCCCCCCAAAAAAAGAAAGGAGAGTACTATCTTTTTCATGCTAATAGTGGAAAATGGCCCAAACAGTTGTAGTAAATCGCATCGAAAAATATCATGTCCCGATTTGAAAAAAATACTCAATACCGAAAGACTTTTGTGCTACAAAATCATCACATCTTTTATGGATATAGTTGAGAGAAAAGCTAAAACGTTTATGTTCGCATCACAATATACTCATTAGCTTTGGACAAAATGAAAAACCTCCACCACTTATTAGACCTAAGTATATTAGTTCTAGACAATAAATAAGATGTGTGTAGCTAATTTCGAGGAAGATGCTTTATTACAAGAAATATAATCGGAGATAAAAAATGTACACTCTTATTTTTAGTAGGACAATATTATAATGAGTATATTAGTTTCAAAGTGAAACCCAATTCACAATAGTTATTTTCGTAAGATCGAATCATATTGTTGTACAATCAATAGGACAATTCATGCGCCCAAAACAGTACAATAATTGTTTAAGTGTATATATCGGCTAAAGGTAGTTGTCGAATGGAAGGGCGGCTAAGACAGAGCTAAATGAGGCAATTAATATGAAGATGAATTTTCATATACAATGTAAGTGATTTTCATTATTTGCCAAATGGCTCACAATAAATCAAATCAAAACAAATTACAAAAATATGATAATTTAGAAAAAAATATCAGTGTACAAATAAGTAATAAATCTAGCCGCGCAAATGCGTGGGCCACACTGCTAGTTCTATAAAAACTAGGAGTTCAAATTAAAATAACAGGGCGGTGTCATTGTTTATATAAAAAAAGCATTTTCCTCGTTAATAACCAATAAATCTAAGAAGTTCAAAACATTAAAAATGGTGAAGTTTGATGTCTATAAAAAATTCAGAATTTTCATATTATTAAAAATAAAACCAAGAAGTTCAAAATTTTAAAACACAGATGTTCAAAAAACTCGATTTTCCGCGTTACTAAATAATAAAACTAAGAAGTTCGAATTAAAATAGGAGAGAAGTTCAGGTACTACAAGGATTGCATTTCGGGTGAGAATAAAAGTATAGAAAAAATAAAAGCTTAAAAGGTTTGTTGAAGGAAGTTTAAGTGCTGTGTCCGGAGATGTTCAAAAATTCTGGCGAGAGAGGTTCACCTTGTATTTCCATATTCGATTTTTTCCGTATAAAAATCGAATACAATTCTTTACTCAAAAAATATGAAAAGGTGAAGTTCAAATTGAAATAACATAGAAGTTCGGAGTTTATTAAAACCTAGGATTTACATGTTCAAAAAATAAAAAACACAACGCCCTTTTTTGCATTCTTAAAAACAACTCATAGATGAAAAAAAAATGGTTGCTAGAAGTTCAAGTGCTCGGCGAGGAAAAAGTTCAAAAATTCTTGTGAGAGAGGTTCACCGTGTATTTAGATGTCCAAAATACATAAAAAAATGTTGTTTGTTGTGTTTTAAAATAATTCACTCAAACCAGAGAGAAGTTCAAATTGATAACATCCAGAAGTTCACGTACTGCATGGTGTGTGTTTCGTATAAGAAAAATATAATAAAGTGAAACAGAGTGAAGTTCAAACAGACATGCCTCAGAAGTTCAACTACTTCACGTAGTGCAAAAAACAACACGTCAAAAACAAAGTGAGGTTCAAATAGACATGACCGAGAAGTTCAACTACTTCACATAGTGTGTTTCCATTCGCAATGAAGGCAGAAATCATGATATCATCATTTCTCTAATTTACTTCAAAACGACATGAATATCATTTGTGTAAGTTCAAGTCCTCGGTCGGAGAAGGTTAAAAAAATATTGTGAGAGAGGTTTGTACAAAAAGAATATCATTTGTGTAACACTAACGAAATGGATGAGAAAATTACAAACGAAAATACGTCACAGAAGTTCAATGTGAAAACAGCAGGAAGTTCGACTACTATGGTGAATGAATTTGAGATGAAAAACTTTTAAAATCGTCACGAGTATGAAAAAAATGATTAACACGGGAAAGTTGCGTGTTTACATTAGGTTTCCACCAGTATATTACTTGCTCAATTACAGTGAGTGTTCTGGTGAGTGGATGGAGAGCTACGACCAAAAAAATCACGCGAAAAACAGAGTGAAGTTCAGGTACACACGCCGAGAAGTTCAGGTTCTTCACGCGGTGTATTTTCGAAGAATCTGTTTCGTGATAAAGGCAGAACGAATGATCTCGCCGTTTTCGAAATTACATGAAAACGGCTAGGAATCAGAGAAAACCATCAACATGGAAAAGTTTCGCATTTTCTATAGCTTTTCAACGGTATATTAGTTGTCTCATTCCGATAAAGTTTGTAGAAATTATGGGGAAATACATTTTTAGCCATTTTCGAAATTGACTTAAAATCGTAAGGAATTGGGAGAAACAATATATATAAAAAAGTTTCGCATTTGTTCAAGCTTTCCAACGCCATACCATTTGCTGCATTCGGACATACGGTTAAAAAATTAGCTCGAAAATACGAACTCGGTGGAACTTGTATCATTTTATAAATTACTTTTAAACCGTTCAAAATTAGAAAAAAAATTAACATGAAAAACTAGAGCATTTTCATAAGCTTTCCAACGCCATATTATTTGCCTCAATTGGATTAGCCGTTCAGAAATGACATCAAAAATACGAACTCGGGTGTTCCGTTTACGAAATTCTATGATTTTCCTAATTACTCTTTATCCATAGAAAAATAGAGAAAACTTTCAACATGTGGAAGAAGCGGTTTTGCAGCAGCTTTCCAACGCCATATTATTTGCCTCATTCCGATAAATGGTTTAGAAATGCGATCGAAAATACATTTCACGTTTTTTGTATGAAGAAAAAACGGTCAAAACTGCTCTTAAATCGCTTACATTTTGCAAAAATTTTAATTTGGGTCATGATACTGGTGTCCATATCTTTCCAACGGTATATCGCAAGGCCCATTTGGGCAATGTTGGCAGAATTTCAACCTAGCACTAGGAGAAGTTCAGGTCGAACAACTCAGGCAGTAAAATTGCAAAAAACGCAATTTCATGATGACCCGAGAGCAAAATCCGCCAACGAGCGAGATTCCTATTTAAAACCGGTATTTAGTTGCTAAAAGACGAGGGTTCGGTGGTAAATACCGGTTTTAAATAGGAATCTCGCTCGTTGGCGGATTTTGCTCTCGGGTCATCATGAAATTGCGTTTTTTGCAATTTTACTGCCTGAGTTGTTCGACCTGAACTTCTCCTAGTGCTAGCTTCAAATTCCGCCAACATTGCCCAAATGGGACTTGCAATATACCGTTGGAAAGCTATGGACACCAGTATCATGACCCAAATTAAAAAAATTGCAAAATGTAAGCGGTTTAAGAGCAGTTTTGAAAACCGTTTTTTCTTCATACAAAAAACGTGAATCGTATTTTTGATCGCATTTCTAAACCATTTATCGGCATGAGGCAAATAATATGGCGTTGGAAAGCTGCTGCAAACCCGCTTCTTCCACATGTTGAAAGTTTTCTCTAAGTTTCTATGGATAAAGAGTAATTAGGAAAATCGTAGAATTTCGTAAACGGAACACCCGAGTTCGTATTTTCGATGTCATTTCTGAATGGCTAATCCAATTGAGGCAAATAATATGGCGTTGGAAAGCTTATGAAAATGTGTTAGTTTTTCATGTTAATTTTTTTTTCTAATTTTGAACGGTTTAAAAGTAATTTAGAAAATGATACAAGTTCCACAGAGTTTGTATTTTTGAGCTAATTTTTTAACCGTATGTCCGAATGCAGCAAATGATATGGCGTTGGAAAGCTTGAACAAATGTGAAACTTTTTTGTACATATTGTTTCTCCCAATTCCTTACGGTTTTAAGTCTATTTTGAAAATGGCTAAAAACGTAGTTCCTCATATTTTCTACAAACTTTATCGGAATGAGACAACTAATATACCGCTGAAAAGCTACAGAAAATGCGAAACTTTTCCATGTTGATGGTTTTCTCTGATTCCTAGTCGTTTTCATGTAATTTCGAAAATGGCGAGATCATTCATTCTGCCTTTATCACGAAACAGATTCTTCGAAAATACACCACGTAAAGAACATGAACTTCTCGGCGCGTGTACCTGAACTTCACTCTGTTTTTTGCGTGATTTTTTTGGTCGTAGCTCTCCATCCACTCAACAGAACACTCACTGTAATTGAGCAAGTAATATACCAGTGGAAACCTGATGTAAACACGCAACTTTCCCGTGTTAACCACTTTTTCATACTCGTGACGATTTTAAAAAAATTTCATCTCAAATTCATTCACTATAGTAGTCGAACTTCCTGCTGTTTTCACGTTGAACTTCTGTGACGTATTTTCGTTTGTAATTTTCTCATCCATTTCATTAGTGTTACACAAATGATATTATTTTTGTACAAACCTTTCTCACAATATTTTTTTAACCTTCTCCGACCGAGGGATTGAACTTACACAAATGATATTCATGTCGTTTTGAAGTAAATTAGAGAAATGATGATATCATGATTTCTGCCTTCATTGCGAATGGAAACGCACTATGTGAAGTAGTTGAACTTCTCGGTCATGTCTGTTTGAACCTCACTTTGTTTTTGACATGTTGTTTTTTGCACTACGTGAAGTAGTTGAACTTCTGAGGCATGTCTGTTTGAACTTCACTCTGTTTCACTTTATTATATTTTTCTTATACGAAACACACACCATGCAGAACGTGAACTTCTGGATGTTATCAATTTGAACTTCTCTCTGGTTTGAGTGAATTATTTTAAAACACAACAAACAACATTTTTTATGTATTTTGGACATCTAAATACACGGTGAACCTCTCTCACAAGAATTTTTGAACTTTTTCCTCGCCGAGCACTTGAACTTCTAGCAACCATTTTTTCATCTATGAGTTGTTTTTAAGAATGCAAAAAAGGGCGTTGTGTTTTTTTATTTTTTGAACATGTATATCCTAGGTTTTAATAAACTCCGAACTTCTATGTTATTTCAATTTGAACTTCACCTTTTCATATTTTTTTAGTAAAGAATTGTATTTGATTTTTATACAGAAAAAAAATTGAATTTTTGAACATCTCTCGCAAGAATTTTTGAACATCTCCGGACACAGCACTTAAACTTCCTTCAACAAACCTTTTAAGCTTTTATTTTTTCTATACTTTTATTCTCACCTAAAATGCATTCCTTGCAGTACTTCAACTTCTGTGCTATTTTAATTTGAACTTCTTAGTTTTATTCTTTAGTAACGAGGAAAATCGAGTTTTTTGAACATCTGTGTTTTAAAATTTTGAACTTCTTGGTTTTATTTTTAATAATATGAAAATTCTGAATTTTTTATAGACATCAAACTTCACCATTTTTAATGTTTTGAACTTCTTAGCTTTATTGGTTATTAACGAGGAAAATGCTTTTTTTATATAAACAATGACATCGCCCTGTTATTTTAATTTGAACTCCTAGTTTTTATAGAACTAGCAGCGCGGCCCGCGCATTTGCGCGGCTAGATTTATTACTTATTTGTACACTGATATTTTTTCTAAATTATCATATTTTTTTAATTTGATTTGATTTGATTTATTTTGAGCCATTTGGCAAATAATGAAAATCACTTACATTGTATATGAAAATTCATCTTCATATTAATTGCCTCATTTAGCTCTGTCTTAGCCGCCCTTCCATTCGACAACTACCTTTAGCCGATATATACACTTAAACAATTATTGTACTATTTCTGGCTTCAAATCTTGTATTCTTCATGGCATGAATTGTCCTATTGATTGTAGAACAATATGATTCGGTCTTACGAAAATAACTATTGTGAATTGGGTTTCACTTTGAAACTAATATACTCATTATAATATTTTCCTACTAAAAATAAGAGTGTACATTTTTTATCTCCGATTAATATTTCCTGTAATAAAGCATCTTCCTCGAAATTAGCTACACGCATCTTATTTATTGTCTAGAACTAATATACTTAGGTCTAAAAAGTGGTGTAGGTTTTTCATTTTGTCCAAAGCTAATGAGTATATTGTGATGCGAACATAAACGTTTTAGCTTTTCTCTCAACTATATCCATAAAAGATGTGATGATTTTGTAGCACAAAAGTCTTTCGGTCTTGAATATTTTTTTCAAATCGGGACATGATTTTTTTTCGATGCGATTTACTACAACTCTTTGGGCCATTTTCCACTATTAGCATGAAAAAGATAGTACTCTCCTTTCTTTTTTTAGGGGGGGGGGGTTATATAAACAAACTAACCAATTTTTAATTATCTTAAAAATAACTGTAAAATTACAACTGAAGATATTTATTATAATTCACTAAAATACTATGTCTCTATGGTGGTGTAGTTGGATCCACACTGGAAGGGAGCAGTTATTTAATACAACTTTCACTTATTTTACATGAAAAGAGTACTAAATATACATATGTTGCAATGAAAGGATGCAAAATCTTATAATTGTTTTCACTAACTCGCAATTCACGACTGCCTAACTGGTTAACGTTCTTTCCATCTGTACATTTTTTCTTTTATTAAGGCATCTATCTGTACATCTTCTTTTTTGCGAGGTATCTATCTATACATCTTCTTTTTTTGCGAGGTATCTATCTGTACATATTCTCTGAAAATAATATCTCTATACACCAATATAAGACATTTTTAACTACAAAGAACATAAGTATACTCTCTTTGTTTTTAAATATAAGCCTTTTTCGAGGTTTCAATGTGAACTAAATACGGAGCAAAATGAGTGGATCTACACTTTAAAATATGTCTATATTCATTTGTATGTAGTTCTTATTTTTTTTAGAGTATGTATGTAGTCGTTATTTTGATCTATAAAAGACATACATTTAGCGATGTTGGGAGAGGAGTAGAAAACATCACCTCGTGTTTGATCACAACCGGCTGACCATGGGTCAACCTGCTACCCATCACAGCACGTGCACACCTCTTCATCAAAACATACCCTTTCTCTCCTCCACCGCCTGAGAGTGAGACATCCCTAAAACAAAAAAGAGTGAGAGAGTAAAAC
This sequence comes from Triticum urartu, assembly GCF_003073215.2. Classification (NCBI taxonomy): domain Eukaryota; kingdom Viridiplantae; phylum Streptophyta; class Magnoliopsida; order Poales; family Poaceae; genus Triticum; species Triticum urartu. The sequence goes on from NW_024120745.1 coordinate 8,015, forward strand.
AGATCGAGGCAGTAGCGGCAGCGGCTGTACCAAATCGGAGTGGTCTACCAGTGCATCACCATAGCTCCATTGATGGCTAGGTCTCATTGGCGCCATGACACGCGCTCGGGCCGCGATTCATGCGCCGTCCACCAGCGAGGCCGCATCTCAGTTGATCCCCACTAGGACCAGGCTCCCCCTCCACATGCACCACCTCTTCCTTGTCAGCCGATGTCGCTTCTAGCCATCACGAATCTAACCCCAAGGCCCAAGCTATCCCGCTCTACTTCTCCCATCGCGTTCTTCGCGGTGTCCGGGGTGCAGATCCTCGCCGACCTCGTGAGTCCGGCGGGTAATTGAGGGAGAAATAGGAGTTGCTGCCTTACTCACTGTAGGTGCTGGCACGCCTCTGCCAATGTAAGGGTTATTGCTTTGCATCCTTCCTAGTCGAAATTGTTACCATGCATACATTAAGTCAAACCAAGAAGGCTTAAATTTGTCAATTGAAATTTATGGTTGCTAAGACAGAAATGTGGTTGTAGATGTAGGCAAGTTGTGTGTTTCCTCATTGTTGGTGCTGTAGGACCACTACCATTGTAAATTTTATGTGCTACATACAACTTTGCACCATTCCTTCATTAACAACAGCTGATCCTTTGACATGTATGTTTCCCGACTCTAGTTGGACTAAAAATTATATTTTTTTCATTTTTTGTTACAATATATATATATATTGGTTTGTTACATTAGTTATATGTGTATTTAAGACAAAGGAAGAAGGTTTGAATGTATTGGCTGATATTTGGTTCATATGTTTTAATTGGCATACAATGGATTTTTCGCATGTGTTGTAGGCAATGGTAAAATATCGGGGTTATTCTCATGGTTCTCTTGAACTGTAAAGGACATAAGATAGAAGAGTTGTTGCCAAAAACATAGAATTCACCAAACTGCATGTTTAAATGAATTTCAAATAATTAGAATTTGGACAACCTCCTTATTCTCCTAGTCCTAGGTCCTGTTTCGGCTATTTATCTTCCAACTGGCCACCTGGCATTTTACATTTAACACTCTGTGTCTTGAGCCCATCAACATTTTTGGGCATTTTTGCGCTCTCTTTATGGCTATAGTAGCAGTACATTTTCTTTTGCCACTGCAGGCATCTGACTCCAAGTCTTCTATTCAAGCACCGTCTTTTTTCACCTTCAATATGTTTCTTGTCTTGCATATTTATTTTTGTTTTCTTTCTATCACACTTGTCTGGGCATATATACTTTCCCCCCTTAAAAATATTTCTTGTTCTTGCATATTATAGATCTTCGTCTTTTTCTTTTGTCATTGAAGTGTTCAGTGGCACAGATATTTTTTTCTTCCTGGTTGTCATCATTCCTTGTACCAATAGTATGGTGTGCTTCTTCTTTAACACGCACCAGTTGATGTAACTTCTTCCTAAGTGAATCTCCATTGTAATTATAAAATAAAAATATGTTTGGAAAATTATACACTTCTATAAAAATCTTAAAGTATGTTACTAAAGAAAGCAATTACCCTTTTATCCTGCATGTTCTCCTTTGCTTCATATTTTAACAGGGCATCCACTTAATCATCCATCAAATCATATGCAGCATATGTAAGATGAATTAAATGCATCCATAACTCATCAGATTTGTCGTTCGTTCATGTACCGCTTCTCAAGCCTATCATCAGGCAGAAAATGTTTTTTTAGTACATAGTTTTGTGTGCTGAAGGTGAGATCACTGTCGTTGAGCTTGAATTGAAAGATAAGTCTGTGTCAACATAATTGTTGTATAATCTTTGACACTTCTTCATATTTCCCATCCATGGATTCAGCAAGTTCGACACAGATTTATTAAGCAATTTTTGGGTGTCCCTGTCAAACAAAGGCAACTTGTAGTAACTATACAGTCACTAATTTGGAGTCGAATACGATACCTACCATACCATTGTTATTAGTGTAGAGTAGGATAATAGGAACGATCATGTTCAAATTAGTATAATATGAACACGGAGGTGTTACAATTTCTGGATATGTACCATTGTACTTGTCAGTTTCCTTATCATCAGACGACATATACCATCACTTGATATTTCTCATAACATCTCTATTGCAGCTATTGATGTGACCACAAAATCCTAAAAAGAGAACACAAAATCTTTAAAGGATTCTGAATAAATTGAGAGACATAAATAACTCAAATGTGGTTGTATTATAACTAATATGTCTCGATCGTCTTTGTAGGTCTTATAGTCTTGTTTTCCTTCAAAAGCGGCGATATCATAAAGAAGTCTCATGCATTACCTGATTTGTCTACCTTCCGCACCTCATTCTAGTAAGTTCTTTTAATGTAAATTTTTTGTAGTGCTCCATCCATACTTGTATCTATCTCAATCATTTTTGGTAAAATTTCTTGTGTTGAGTGCCTGCACATATGGAGTGAGAAGTATAATAATTATTTCATGAATAGACATGAGTTATGATTCATTAGTTGATAAATAATACGTAATAGATAACGTTCCACACCTGTGAAGAACTTCCCGAGTTTAATGTACATATGGATCTGTATATATTCGTGTGGCACTGGTTGACTTTAGGCACCACCCTATTTGATGTGAGAAATCTATTAGAGTTCTTTTTGTTGTGAAAAAAATGAGCTTGTGGCATTATTGGACTTGCCGTTTAACTTTTGAACGACTATTGATGTCACAATAACAACACTTTGGTTGTCGATTAATCCTCATTCATAAAATAAGCACACTTTCCCCATAAAAGTAACTCTAATTTTATGACCCCTAAAGGGCATAAGATGGTAATGTTAAACGCGGTGTTAGAAGTCCGAATTTAGGAATGGGTTTGCATTAGAATTTCAATCTGGCTGAAATATGAAGGTTGCGAGTTCTTTCTTGTTTGATCTAATTCTTCCACATGGTAGCATGAATTGCTTGGCCCTGTCAAAACAATCAAAAATATACTTAGCCAGTCTTCTTTAAAATGATAGGACAATTTGTAATTAAATATGTAATTCCTAAACCTTTTCATCCATCAAGATCATACCAAGGATCATAAGCTCATTGTTTGTAAGATTGATTATCACATTCTCATTACTTTCAATTGAATGCCCAAGTTTTGTCCTCTTGTTATAAAGTATGTAAGCTTCCTGTAGGCCATAGTGTTCCTGTCGTAGAACTGTTAGAAAATTGTTAGTCCAATATAATTTACGTATGCAAATTTGTATGTATTCTTGCAGCACTGCTTGACTTTAGGCACAACCCTCTTTAAATAATGACCAATCTATTAGATATATTTTTGTAAACAAAAGAAAAGCTTGTAAAATTACTGGACTTACCTTTGAACTTCTGCACTACTGTTGAGGGTACAATAAGGACAATTTTGTTACTGATCACATCCTTTTTAATTATATGTGAACTTCCCATAGCATAACTCTGATTTTATCATCCCTAAAGAGTACAGGCAGAAAAGGTTAATGCTAACCGAAATGGTGGATGTCCAATTAAATTTTTTATTGCTCACTACGTGATACTTCATCGATTCCACAACTTCTAAGTTCTTATATGCAAAAATAGATTTCTTATTTATCTTTGATCTATTTTTGTCTATCAAATTCTTCCAGATAGTAGCATGAATTGTTTGACCATGTAAAAAAAATACTTGTTAATTGTTGTTTTAATAGAACAATCTACAATTAAATATGCAAAGAATTAACCTTCTCATATATGAAGATCATATCGAGGCTCATAAGCTCGTTGGATATAGGATTTTGTCTTCCTGTTATTAAGTAGCTAAGCTTTTTGTATGCCATAGTGGTTTTGTTGTAAGAAGATCAGGAAATTGTTAACCAATTAATAATTACCTATGAAGATTGTATGCAGAATAGTGACTGTGCACCTTTATGATTCAGGTGAGAGGCAACTCAAAAGGGTGGTTGTCCGTCAAGAATCGAGATGTCTAGCATGTTGCAGTTTTCACCGATTCTGCTGTGTCGTAGAATCATTAGACTTCGATTGGTCAAGGAGAAGATTGGGCTGGCTTCGATTTTGGGGTGTGTCCGACTGGGTGTATTTTTGTATTTTTATGTATGCATGTCTTGGCAGAGTATGTGTGTGCTGGTTGTGTCCTGCTGGTCTTTTTATGCGTGCTTGAGCTGGCCAAATACTTTTGGAGTATTTTTTGTTGAGTCCATGTTCAACACGTCTGGACTTCTTTTGGTTGTGTTGGAGATTTGGAAGCGGGTGCACGTTGAGTCCATGCTCAACACGTCTAGAGTTCTTTTGGTTGATCTGGGTGCACGTGACGTTTTATATATGGTTAATTGTGTCTTGGTGTCTTACTTCTTTGTGGTTCTTTCGGAGGTCTTTTGATGAAAAGATATATGCAGGCGTGACATGTCTATTATTATTTGTACCTCACAAAAGTTATATGTAACTTTGTGTCTTTTAAATCCCAGCCGTTGTTATCTAATATTAATGGTGTTGATTAATTAGCCTATGTGGATTAGCGTGACGGCTTGTTTGACTTCTGCCTTAATTATATAATAGATGGGGGAAATCATTTTTTATATGATCTTTTTGAAATGCTCCTCTTTTTAATTTGAACTTCTCTGATTTTTTTTACAAACAGGGAAAATCCGTTATAAAGATTTTTGAACTACTTTTTTTTTAACTTCTTGCTCAAATTTTTTGAATTTCCAAATTTGTCTTTTAGATATTAAAAACTTCATTTTTTTTAAGTTGACCTGCTTCAGTTTTTAAATTTGATCCTCTTATAGGATTTTGTCATGACATTTTATGCTTTTTTTGCTTTTCGATGAAATGGCCTAGGCGGTCTATTTTTCATTTGATCATTTTTCTTCTGTACGTGGTACACGTGAACTTCGAAATTTCTGAAACATGAACTTCGCGTGATATTAATGTTTTTTCATGAAACTCCATAGTTTTTATTCTTTGAATTCCAGGATTTTTTCTATTTACATTTTTTGGTTTGAACTTTGATGTTCGTTACAGCTGAACTTTTGAAATCACACCTTTTTATACACATTTTCCCCTGAATCCAACATGTGCAAAAACAATAGGGAAATTTGGGTTAATTATCATAAGCAATAGGACAAACATTTAGAGGGTACCCATAATAGTTTTCTTTTGTTCTATTCAGTGTACTACGCACAAGCACATGCACAACACATCCACACAAAAATTTGGCTCACCTAAAATGGAAAAGATTTCAGTGTCATAGGACGATCATATAAGCATCTGGAACTAGAAAACATGTACCTTGTTTTTCAAAAATGCACCTTTTTCTGTATGCGAACTTCAACTTTTTTTATATATGAACTTCATTGCGAATTTACATTTTATTCCATATACATCTTCTAGGCAGGATGCGTTCTCCCTAAAACACAATGTCTTTTGAACTTTCTAGGTGGAAGCCGTTGAACTTCTAGATTATTAAAAAAGGATGCCATTTTTAGTTCTCAATCAATATGGTATATTAAAAATTTGTACACACAAAGTTTCATATCGTTTCGGGAGTAACACGTACATGAAGTTCCCTGTACTTCATCAAAAATGGTTTAAGAAAGTTTTCGGAAAAACACGTACATGTAGTTCCCTATACTACCTCCTCATTTAGGAACATAAAGTTCTTTGTTTAGGAGCAAAAATTCATCACTCTAGAAGAAAATAGATCTTTATGAACAATAAATTATTCATTGGGGAACAAAAATTTTCACATTTTAGGATATGTTTTTCATCAAGTGTGAAAATCAACATGTTACCTCTAATTCAAGAGCAAAAGTGAGAGAAGACCAATGATTCACACCAGGCACACAAAAGATGAAATTTTCAGAACATACACCGAAGAATGGTACTTTACTGACAGAATGACAATTCTAACAAACACTTATCTGCAATAGCAAGTACTAAAAATACTTAGATAACATGAAGTTGATTGCCTACGTTCAATTAGTTGTCCAACGACTAACAAACAACTTTTTTAGTTGATTGACAATTCTAACAAACAACTTTCTAGGTGGAAGTCGTTGAACTTCATTGCGAACTTTCTAGTTTTTAGTTGATTGCCTTCATTGCGTCACCTGCTCGGCAACATCGACACCTGCAAACTGGTTTTGTTAGTATCTGTGAGTCACGGGGACTCAGCAATCTCACACCCTCGCGATCAAGACTATTTAAGCTTATAGGAAGGGTAAAAGGTATGAGGTGGAGCTGCAGCAAGTGACTAGCATATAAGGTGGCTAACATACGTAAATGAGAGGGAGAAGAGAAGGCAAAGCACGATCGAGAAACTATGATCAAGAAGTGATCCTAGAACAACCTACGTCAGGCATAACTCCAACACCGTGTTCACTTCCCGGACTCCGCCGAGAAGAGACCATCACGGTAAC
>NW_024120746.1:0-11125 GCF_003073215.2 Triticum urartu
CCCCCTCCCCTCCCCCCCCCCGACCCTCCCAACCATGGCAAGCCGCCGAATCTAGTCCTCCACCGCAGCGGTGGACCTCACACCCCACCGGATCTACCTTCCGCACCTTGGAACCCCCAATTGCCAACTCAACACTTCACCGGAGCCGCTTCAGCGACTGGCTTCTCCACCGCTCCAGATCTCCTTGACCGCCATCATGGTCGACCGCACCAGATCTTCTTAACCAGCGCCCTCGTCCACCACAGCGTAGGCCCTTCACTGACTCCCTTGTCCGTCCCTTCGCTGGCCCTTCATACAAGCCCTCATCCGCTGCAACAGATCCGCCTCACCGAAAGCACTGTACAACGCGCCCGCCGAAGCCTTCGTCCACTCCACCAGACCCGCTCCACGGACGCCATATTCAACTCCACCGGCCCTGCTTTACCAACGCCGCAACCTCATCAGGTTATTTCGATTTGTACTCCTTCGGTTTTTCTCTTTATCGTGCAATTGTTCACTTACCACAGATGAGCTTTCTTGTATGTCAACAGGCTCCACAACCATAGCACCGGAGCCACTTCAGCGACGGCGACAGCCGGCCCAAACTCAATCGCAACATGAGCACCATCGATAATCCTTAGCTATCAAGTATGCCAACGATACCCATACGCCACCGAGAATCAGGTACTATTATCAAACGGCCGGCGCCTACGTTCACTTTCTTAGCATAAGCAACGCACCTTTGAATTTCTTCAAGGCATCATTCAATGTTTCATGAGACGCGTTATTCTTCTTGCACCTGTAGGGCCATACTTCTAGCAGTGAACATGTTACATGTGCTAAAACACATACCAGTGCACATATAGTTAATATGCTTTAGTTTTGTCCTAAGTATTACTGTACTTCCTAGATATCTATGCCTACTATTTTACTTCTTGCATGCGATATTTATGATAATGGTGTTGTTCTAATGCCACCTGTTGGTTCCATCAGACTGCTTCATGCTCTCTATAGCATGTGGTTCCGCTGGTTTTTGTTCGTTTTACCCTACATTTTCTAATGCTAGCTATTACATCACTGCTCCGAGCATCTGTTCATTACTTTTTTGTGTGTTCTTGATCTTCCCAAGTTGCATGACAAATTTGATGCTTCTATTAATTATGGGGCCGCCAACCCCATCAAGCAAAATATTTGTTCTTTTGGGGCTAGCACGTCGAACAAGCATAAAAATAGAGTGAAGCAGATATATTGTTGTGTATGCACACACCCTTCTTTCATTAGTTTAGATGAACCATTGATGATCAATTCGAACTAGTGCATGCGATTAAAATTAATTTTACCTAAATAAAGGGTGCAGAATAAACTACAACAAGTAGATTTGCAACCACGGGATGCTGACGATATCTTCAAAGAACATCGCAACAACAATGAGGCTTCACAACAACATATGGTAAGCCAGTGTGTTTTAGTACATGTGAAATGTAATGCGTGTGGGCTGTTTTCTTGGCTTGTGCCCTCAACCTGTAATCCTACAGAATAAAAAATAGTTCAGTTGTCTGGTTTGCTGTATTGCCTGATTCGAATGCTTGTTTGTTACTTGTTATGCTATACCTGAGTTGGCCAATATGTCAGCAGTGCATATTGTACTATCGTAAAGAAATGCATGCCTAGTTCATTTGAGCCCTTAACTTTTCCTCTGAACTTCATCACAAGACTGTCTTCGTAGTTTATATGAGGCCACACTGTTAAGTGCTTTCTCAGATTATTTCAACTGCTTAGATGCCTTGGCAACTTAAATATAGCGGTTGTACACTCCCTTTCAACTAGGGATGTCAACTGGGTCCCATTTAATCCCGATTAAAGTCCACTAGTTGTATGATAGTTCAAAAGAGTTTTTGTTTTTTGAGGAAAATGAACCAGGAGCTAGCAAACACTAACTAGATGGGCCTGGCGGATGTCGTTTATTTGCCACTTACATCCCTAGTTTCATCTTACCATTTTCTTTTATTTTCAGCTGATGCTGCTTCGAACCATTCAAATATAGCTTGCCATGATCGGCAATAAATCGTATGTCGTTTACCATGTAAGCTTACAGCCTGGATCATGCGCTATCTCTTACTTATGTCCAGCGGAAACCTTTCAAGATGCCGTTCACACTAGGACACAATGTACAACCCCAAAATCTATTTGTGGAAGCAGTGCGCCATCCATGTTACCAGATGGTAGCAGTTCAAAGGAAACACCGCCGGAGAGCAGTCTGAGAATAGATATTGTGGTTCTTGAGGCTCTACTAGAGGCAGAAAGAGATGGTGTGGCTGCCATGAATGAGGTAATCTCGATCATGAAGCTGGAAATTATGCAATTAGCTCAACTCATTATGCAAGCAACCCAAGAATTTTAGGAAGTAAGAATGTTGCATTTGAAGACGGAGGAGGTCCTATTGCTTCTGCTATCTGAAGCCCAGGGTAATCCCAGTTCTTCTTTAGATAGCAGTTGAAATTTTCATTAGATTATTGTACTTGCATGTTGTGTCATGTCTCTGAATGGATTATGTTGTAAGACCCCTATGTTGTCCATGTGTTGTAATGATCCGAATTTTTTAGCCAAGGTAATCCTCAGTACTTGTTTGATTGACATAAGGTGAACTGTTTTTCATGTGAGCATATTGTATTGGATGAAATAACTGTTTGACTCAAAGTGTATCCAACCTACTTAATTCGAACATCACGACATTTCTAAAGCATAATCATATATAAAGGTGGAAAGATTTGTTGTGATTTTGAAAAAATAAATAACAAAACATAGAATTATCTATGGATATTCATAATTGAATAAAAATTGGATTTGGATTTAGTTGCCAGGGCCGAGGGCAAACGTGAAAGCTAATTCTCCCAAGTTTTGAACGAAGCGGCTAAACACCCACTATCATTTGTGGGCTGCCCAAAGCAAGTGTTTGCGAGATGGAAATTACTGTCTACCCCTGACACTTGACATCCTTATCGACCGGATTTACACTGTTGTCGATAGGGGTAGACTAGTAACTTCAATCAGACATGACATGGCGGCCTTTGAGCCCATTGAGACACAGTGGGTGCCAAACGTGGGCGGCAAAACACAATTGAGTCAAGCTCGTCTGAAAGACATGTGTCTGTCCCTCCATTTCCCCATTCATCCACGATGGGCGGCAAAACAAACTCTCCTCATCCGAAATCAATGTAGGCTAATATTTTAAATAGGGGCAGATGTGTAACTTCCCTCAGAGGTGACACAGCCGCCCTACCTGTCAGCCCCGTTCATACACCGTGTGCGCCAACCATGGGTGGCAAAACACCCTCTTCTCGCCCGAATTCGTTGCCGGCAAATATTTGGGAGATGCGAGATTACCGTCCTCTCCCCAACCGACGTGATGTCCGAAATTTTAAACGGGGGACAAGTTCGTAACTTTCCCACATTTCAGACAAGCGCATCCCAAAGTTTGAGATCCCCTCCCCCTCCATTTCCCCATTCATACACCGTCGGCGCCACGATAACCTCCCCACTGCAGCCAGCCTCCTCCGTCCACCACCCCATCCTCCACCTTCTCGGAGCCGCTACCCCTACCTCGTCATCCACTACAAGAGATGGATGTCTCTCATCCATGGCGCCAGACCAAGATCCTTTCATCGCGTCGTCTCGCTTCATCGGCGCCGTCGTCCACCTTGCCGTTGCCGCACCTACGACTGCCTCGTCCACGGCAACAGGATTTATCCCCCGACCCGGCCGTCTTCCATCTAAAGTCTTCTTCCCCGCCGCCGACAGCCATCGCACCTATAGCACCCTCAACGTATCAGCAAGGGCCTACACGGCGTCGCAAGGGAGGTGGTACTCTTCCATATGTGCTTAATTTATTGATCTCACCCGGAAAATAGATCTTAAATTGTTTACTGTACTTTTCTTGTCCGTACCAAATCATAGTGGCTAGTTGAATGCAAACATTGGTTGCGAAGTAGCTTTGTCCGGTTTGCACCTTCAGATCCGCCATGTCACGGTCACTATTCTCATAAATCTTATGGTTTCCCCCCTTTAAATTCAGTACCATCATCGTAGGTGCTTCACTGCTTGGTGTTGTGCTATCAAGACCTCAACCCATCAAGCGAAACAACATGCCACTCATAATTCCAAAGCTTACGTGTTGAAATATGAATCTGATATGATGCTCATATTACTAAAACAGAGAATGTTTAATTGGTCACCTAATGCTCCTATATTCGTTTCAAAAAGCATGTGCGCCACTCACTGGTCCAGCTAGTTCCACTTTCCCAATTTTACTCTTGATGCTTAGGGTTTTCCCATTTTATCTACTCTACTATGATCTGCGTAGGTGCTTTCTGTCATACTAGCATTACTCCACCCTTCAAGCTAAACAACACAACGCTCAAAATTACAAAGCTTAGTTGTTCAAATATGATTGTGATATGATACTGATATTAGTTAACAGACACATTTAATTGGTTAGCTAAAGGTCCCACTTGAATTTCCAAATGCATGTCGCGACATATAGAGAGACATCAGAATTGCATTTCTTTGTCACTTGTTGACTGTACTTTCTTGTCCATACCAAATGTTAGTTGTTATTTCAAAGCAAACATCGGTTGCTAACTACCCTTTGCGCAGTTTGCAGCTTCAGATCTTCCATCCCACTGCCATGGTCAACACTATACTCAACATGCTTACGGTTTCCCCATTTTATGATGACCACGATTAGCCTACGTGGTTCGTGTCATAATAGCACTGCTCCACCCATCGAGCTAAACAAGCTTAGTTGTACAAATTCAAATATGATATTATGCTGATATTAGTAAAACTGAGAGATGTTTAATTGGTCAGCTAAATGTTCCTACTTTAGTTTCGAAATGCATGTGAGCCACATATGGAGAGACCGGAAGGAATATTATTTCTCTCTGCGCTCTGGTTCATCATGGGTGGCCAACTGACATTGTATAGAAAGACTCGTAATATCTTCAATCTACTTGCTCTTCTGCTCTTCTTTAAGATGATCCTCTTCTCTTGTGGTCAACTAGTCAAGTTCAATTATTCTCCCTTAGTATATTTTGAATTTGTCAGGTCAGGTCGACTTGCTCTTCTTTACTATATGTTGAAGCTGTCATCTGCGAAGTATCATCACTTCTGGAGCTCTCATATTTTGAGTAGTAGGCCACATTATATTAATGCACACATCAAATTACAGCATGCATGGCACCTCTTAGAAGAATTGCAGAGATAGCACAAAGGGGTTTATAGGGAGGAAGTATTGGATTAGAATCACTTCTGCATTACAAAGATAATCTCACCTATTTTTATGTTTTCATGCATGCTAGGTATTGAACATTATCAAAATTAATATGAGAATGGGCGCACAAGAGGAATATTGCGGAACAATCCACTGGCTAACAAACTTGGCATGGTGGAGGATGGCCTATCTTATTCACCCATCAAGGTGCATACTCTAACTTGGCAAGGTTGTATTGGTCGGACATATTTTGCATCTGACCTCTTGCATAACTTCTATTTTGTGACACCATCTGCTTAGTTTAAGCATCAGATATGAGTATATGCCATACCTATCCATTTTTTGTACCTATTTCATGTGTCGTCATACTATGTTTTTCCAGTCAAATGTTGTTCTTTCGTAACAGATGTCCAAAAGGAAGAGGGTGAGTGCAGATCCTCAAGGAGTACAAACTAGGTATTTGGAAAAGGTAGTGATACCTATTAAATCAGATAGATCAGCAGCCACAGAAAACACAGGCCCAACTGTACCAGAATTTACCCCTACTCCAGTGGCGAAACCCCTATTAGAACTGCTGAGAGCCTAGCGTCAAGTATTGTCTATGATATCAATTCAAAATTTGAACTCCTAAATTTCTACATGTGCCTTACCTTCTCTCTTGTATGAAAACTAATTTCAGATGAATCTCCTTGCTCCAAGGATCATAGGATCTCACGACAATACTGGGCTCTGCATTGCTCTTGTCAGTACCTCTTGCCCTTTGTCAGCATACTTACACTCAATGTTGTTTGATTATGTAGCGTCACTGTAAATGTTCGCTTCTTTATCCTCCCTTTGCTTGAAATTATAAGACCTATATTTACTCTTAGATAAGTGTAGAATTGACACAGTGGTTATGAAGTTTTGGATTGCTCACGTAAGTACCTGTTATCATGTACTCCCTCTGTATCGAATTAATTTTTGATCAATTGGATGTATTTAGAACTTAATAGTGATAGATACATCCATTTGAGCGACAAGTAATAACAGACGGTGGTGGTATTACCGTACATACATCGCGAGATAGTTGATTGTCTAGCATTACTCTGCATTTTATCTGCCCTGCCCTCCACTTTCTCCAAATTATCATATCTACATTTACTCTTACCAAAATGTTGAATAAAGCCAATGCCACTTCACACATTGATGTCTGCATTCCTCTTGTCAGTACCTATTGCCTTGTAACATTGTACTTAATTAATTGCTATTTGATTATGTATCACCAGTCTGCACCTGAGCTTCATTATCCTCTATTTCTTCCAATATTATTTGATCTATATTTACTCTTTGCAAAATGTAGAATAATGGCAACGCTTATAAAGAATTTTCTTTGGGGAATTTATTGAATTATCCTTCCATCAACATGGAGAAGGGATTTGTCCAGCCCATGTTAACATGTAATGTAAGTTCATCCTTCTCAAGCCTTCAAACTTTGTTATAGTATAGATTTGGATAAGCATCATTTCCTCCACTGATGTTTACATCTGATTGGATGTTTGCAACAACTACCAGTTTTAAATTGTAGTTGTAAAAACATGTTACTTATGCAGAACAGATCCATTTGTTTGCTTATATAATTGTGAAACCTATTACGTGTCTCCTTGTTTCTCTTTCAGAGTGGTATCTCTTATGCCAGGCAGAACTTTAGGAAAGATAGTGAGCCAAACCATCTTGAGGACAGCGAGATGACCCCAAGGTCCTGCCTTGATGAAGACAGTGAGTTGAAGCTACTCACCAGCAGGTGAGGGACAACCTCTGGGCAGTCCCTGCCTCAATTAGTTCGACTTCTTCAGTCTGAACTTAAAGCGGAAAGGCTTGCTTCAGCTCAGCTCCGACTTGAAGTCAAAGATGTAATGAAGATGTCAGGGGACTGCCTTGCGCACTATGGTGCCATACAGCTAGGGATGAAGCATCTATCGCTGACACAACTGAGGTCTCATCAGCTTGTTCGGCTGCTTGCGGGGCCCGACCTTGCTAGGTCTATTGCCTTCTATAGTGCTCTCAGTTTTGTATATTCTTTTGTCGACGCATTTATATGCACTGGTGGCGACCTTTGATGCCCAGTGTATAATCTGCGTTCATGCTGCGCTTTATTATCACCAATGGAGAACTTTGATTCCCAGTGGATGTAATATGCCGTAATTTCTTTATTGTATATTCTAGGTTTACCTTTGGTCGGTATGCTGTAATTTAGGCCAGAAGGTTCAGTGGACCTCAGTGTTGTCGGTCTTCAGGCCGGCCGTTACTCATATGGGCCAAAACGTGGGCCTATAATCATCTTGGGCCATTAGCAGGTCTAAACCTATAGTAGTTTCCCGCCTTTAATAGGACATGGGCTACATATTTACTGCAGTGACACTGGGCCTCCTACGGGCCATAGAAACAATGGGCCTTCTACGGTCTGTAGAAACAATGGGCCTTCTATAGGCCATATCATCAATGGGCCTTATACGGGCCGTATGATCGATTGGCCAAACATGGGCCAAAAACAGATCACATTATGGTCGTAAACGGGCTAGAGTTGGAGTCGTCCGTTCATGGGACGACCATAATGAGCCGTCGTTAATAGGCCATATTTGATGACGCTATGAAAACGACCCAACATATTAACGGGCCACAAACGGGCTGACTGTAACCACAGGCTGAATTTGGCCCACAAGCAGAAAATGGCAGTAACGGGCCGTATGTAACCGAATGCTGGAAATGAGCCCAAGAATAAATGGGCCTTGAGAAGGCCAAAAGATAACATGGGCTGCAAACAGCCCAATTGTTTAATGGGCCGTTAATGGGTATAAAGTGATACACTATTCATTATGGACCAGTTTCACCACGGGCCGTTAAAGGGCCAAGAATTACAAAGGGCCTCATATGGGCCGAAAGACGTCATGGGCCATACATGGGCTGGAACTTAAAATGGGCTGGAATCATATTGGATGGCCCAGATGACGCTACTCGGCCTAATTCGGATAGGTAGTAACGGGCCCTGGGTTAGCGGGCTGTAAATGGGCTATATGTGAACAAGCCATTAACAGGCTTTCCGTGGGCCAGCCTGCCACCTTTTGACCAAGTCAAACGGGCCGCCCTTTTGACAGGAATGGGCCTCTGTTTGGCCGTGCCACATGTCGACGTATCATAGGCGCCTTCGGTCCAATGAGTGGATGACATCTGTCCCAACGGTGAGCCAACACGTGTTTCTTCCAGCCAATGATGATTTTACACATGGAAAATCCCCATTGGTCGGGGCTGTTAGCGGGTTATCAGATCCAAAACCATACTCGATAGCTTAACGGTGTTCCATTACGGTGGATGCCACGTGTTGGTCACCCTTTATGAAAGCACTTCTGTGACGCGTGATTTATCGTCATGGAAGTGGACACTTCCGTGATGATAATTTTGGTAATGTCATGGAACACTTCTACGACAACACACGTATGACTATCTTGATTCTGTCATAAAATCGTCATGGATATACATGCATGACAAAAACGCGACCTATTGTGACAAACACGTATCATCACGGAAGTGTATTTTTTTGTAGTGCTTGTTATAAGTAATCATGCGAATTTGGTATTCGTTCGATATTTTGATGAGATGTATGTTGTCTTTCCTCTAGTGGTGTTATGTGAACGTCGACTACATGACAATTCACCATTGTTTGGGATTGGGGGAAGGCATTGGGAAGCAATAAGTAGATGATGGGTTGCTAGAGTGACAGAAGCTTAAACCCTAGTTTATGTGTTGCTTCGTAGGGGGCTGATTTGGATCCATATGTTTCATGCTATGGTTAGATTTATCTTAATTCTTCTTTCGTAGTTGTGGATGCTTGTGAGAGGGTTAATCATAAGTGGGAGGCGTGTCAGTAAGAGCCTGGTTTTTGGCCATTTTCTTTTTCTTTTTGATTTATTGGTTTTTGATCTAGTTTTCTTTTTAGAGTGGATCTGTGGCCTTGCAACCTGGGAGATCATCCTAATTTCTTCTCCCAAGTAACTCATCATTCTCAAACTCATCCCAAGACCATTCCATTTCCGTTCTAGCCCCCAAACCCTAAAATCCTTTTCTAGGAAATATTCCTTTTTCTATTAAAGGAATAACCCTATTTGCCCTAGGTTGTGAAGCAACCTATATTTCTGTCACTCCCAAAATTCCCAAATAATTATCATAATTTCTTTGGGTCATATGTTGCTCAAATATGCCCAAACTTTCCTATCCTAACCCAAGAATAATTCCCCAATAATCATTCTTCACTTCTGTCCAGTGTGGCTTTCTTTGAAGGAAGTACCATTTATCTTATCTTGTTTGCTCCCAAACTTTTTGGGAATACTTTTATGTCCAAATCATTGCCACATGCCAAAATTAAACTTCAGTTTCTTAGTGGATCTTCCTTGGTTATTTTTCAAAGTTTCTTTCAGACAAAAGCCATTGTGAAGGAAATACTATCTAGAAGTATCCAAATGATTTAAAATTTTGCATGCCTCTTCATGTGCTCATATCATCACACTCCTACCATTTTCAGCTCTATCCAATCATCTATGTGAGCACAAAATCAAATCTTTGCTTCTATCAATATTTTCAGTTTGTGAAGCAAGTATATTTTATATTACTTTATTTTGGCTGAAAATTTACTAGAGCATTATCATGACCATAAAACCTCTCTCCAGCAATTTTGGGATCAATTCATCAAGCCAATATTTCTCTAGAATTTTTCCAAGTTTCTGGACAGTGAGGATGTTTGTGAAGCAAGTGCCATTTTGGCTTGTCCATTTGGTATGAAACTTTTACAGCATCTTAATATGTCCATATCATGAGGCTTTGCCAAGTTTCAACCCATTTTCATCAGTCCATGTGAGTGCCCCTTCCTAATCAAGTTTCTGGACCATAATTTGAGGTTACAAAGCAACCCTATTAGTTTGAGGTCCATTGTACTCCAAAACCTCTAAGATTGTAGTCCTTCCTAAGCTAAACCTCCCAGACAACTTAGTTGGCTCCTACCTCATCTGTGGTGATCACTGCATCATGACTAATTTTGATGCAACAAACTTCAGAGCTTAGTTCCAACCCAACCCCGGCACCTCAGATCAATCCATAGACTCATAAATGCTCCACCTGGAAGGACTAGCCACCAGACAAGGTTTTCAATACCCTCGTGACCTCCATGTGCATTGTCTCGTGGTCACCGCACAGCAGGCATGCCATTTCACGCACTCTGTGCAATGTGGCGCATACAGGATGTCGTTTGCGCTTCGGCCTCTCTTGCTCTCGTCGTCTTCGCGTGCGTGAGCCTGTCCAGTAGCTTCACCTCATCGTCGTCGTCTCCCTGGACTCGTCTTCCCCTCTAGAAACCTCCTCGTCGGCGCTCGCCGACGCACGCCCATGGGCGAACAGTGGCGGTCTCGCTTTAATGGCGCTCGTCTCTTTCTCCCCGTGCTTCCTAGCGTCGTCCACCTCCCCGTGAGCCTCTACTGTTCCTCCTCCGTTATCTACCATTGAGCTCGGGTGCGTGCACACGCATCCGCGGCACCGGCCACGCGTCCGCGACGATGCCAGCTCGGCCACCTTGCCACGCGCCTATTTAAGGCCTCCCCGACCTCGTCTCCCCTCACCACTCGTCTCCTGCACCTTCTCTAGCCCCGCCTATCCACTTCCCCGAGCTCGAGGGCTCCTTGTAGATCCCCATCGCCGCCATGGCCGCTGCTCAGTTCCTACTAAATTTCGGCACTGCCGAGCTTGTCCACCCCTCCGACCACTACCATCGGATTCCCAGTACTCCTGCGGTCCTCCCCATGCCCTCACCTTGTTGCCGGAGTGGCTGGGGGCGCCCCCTCCCCAGGCCGCGCGGCG
>NW_024120747.1:0-9900 GCF_003073215.2 Triticum urartu
TATGGCTTAAATCGTCCGCATCCGGAGGTCGGACATAGGTCCCTTGAAAATTTGCCCGAAAAGCATCCTCGAGCTCTTCCCAACTTACAATGGTGTTTTCGAGAAGGCTTTTAAGCCAATGCCGGGCTGGCCCTTTGAGGTTGAGGGGTAAGTATTTTATGGCGTGGAGGTCATCTCCTCTGGCCATGTGTATGTGGAGGATATAATCCTCAATCCAGACTCCAGGGTCTGTTGTTCCGTCATATGCCTCTATGTTTACGGGCTTGAATCCCGTGGGAAATTCATGGTCCAGCACCTCATCGGTGAAACATAGGGGGGGTGCGGCACCCCTGTACTTGGGTGTGCCGTGTTGTTCGGATATTTGTTGTGTTGCATTGCTTACTAGAGCTTGCTTTCTTGGCCCGTAGATAGATCTGGCTGGGCCATCTTTGTGATGCGAATCCTTGGGTGGATCGCGTGCTGGCTTGGGTGCGGTGCCGGTTGCCGCTCTATCTTGGCCATGGGGTCGTCTATCCGACCGGGTGGCTTCCTTATTTTTTGATTGCGGGGGCTCCAAGGCCTCCTCATCAAATTTGGGCAGTAGCTTTCGCTCCGGATAGCTTTTTGTGTGGCGACTGCCGCCGTATTTGTCTGCATTGTTGAGTACTTTGCTCCATCTAATTCTGAGTGCATCTTCCACTGTTTTGAGCTTCCGCTTCTACTTTTTCAGGCTACGCGCAGTGGCGACGAGCCTTTTGTGTTTGTTCTTCTGCTCCAGCAATTTGTCCGGCGTGAGGTCGTCCGGACTATTATCTTCGCCGGGGACAGGTTGTTCGGTTTGTTTATCCAAGTTGCCCTGTTCGGACGGTTGCTCGATGGCATGTTCGTCGTCCGCCGGTTTGCCCTGTTCTGTGGCTGGGTCTGTATGGCTGTTGTCTCTGTCGAGGCGGGGCTTGGAGCGGCGCTTACGTCGCCGCTTTGACTTCTTTTTGAGGGAATGATCCCTCGTTGCGTCCCTTTGTTCCTCGTCGTCGCTTCCTTTAGGTGTGTCCACCATGTATACATCGTAAGATGAGGTGGTTGTCCTGTGCCCTATAGGCGCTGGTTCCTGTTCGTCTCCTACATCGTCGTCCATACCGTCGATGTCTTCGGAGTCAAAGTCTAGCATGTCGGTTAAATCGTCGACAGTGGCTACGAAGTGGGTGGTGGGTGGGCATCGAATTTCTTCGTCGTCCGCATCCCAATCCTGCCGGTCGGAATCCGGCCAGGACTCTCCTAACAAAGAGAGAGACCTTAGTGAATTCAGAATGTCGCCGAAGGGCGAGTGCTGAAAAATATCCACGACGGTGAATTCCATGATCGCCGCCCAATCGGATTCGATTGGCAAGGGCGCGGATGGCTCGGAGTCCGGAGGAGAGTCCGGCACCTTGGAGTCACGGGCTTCGCAAAGGATAAGGCTGGTGTTCGGCTCGATCGCCGTTGAGATTGCAGCCCCCGAGGCGGTGTCTAGCCACCCGTCCTCGATCAACGTAGTTGGCTCCGAACTAAGGGACAGAGCTGATGCGGGCGCGGCCTCCAGGGCACTGTTCGGCGGCAGAGCTAAATCATGCCCATCATGACAGTGCGGCGCGCTCGGCCGTGGCTCGAATCCGTTGAAGATCAAGTCTCCGCGGATGTCAGCCGTGTAGTTCAAACTTCCAAATCTGACCTGATGGCCAGGGGCGTGGCTTTCGATCTGCTCCGGATGGCCAAGCGAATTGGCCCGCAGTGCAAAGCCGCCGAATACGAAGATCTGTCCGGGAAGAAAAGTCTCACCCTGGACCGCATCGTTGTTGATGATCGGGGGAGCCATCGGGCCTAAAGATGACGACACAGAGGAACTCTCAATGAAAGCACCAATGTCGGTGTCAAAACCGGCGGATCTCGGGTAGGGGGTCCCGAACTGTGCGTCTAGGCGGATGGTAACAGGAGACAAGGGACACGATGTTTTTACCCAGGTTTGGACCCTCTCGATGGAGGTAAAACCCTACTCCTGCTTGATTAATATTGATGATATGGGTAGTACAAGAGTAGATCTACCGCGAGATCAAGGAGGCTAAACCCTAGAAGCTAGCCTATGGTATGATTGTTGTTCGTCCTATGGACAAAAACTCTCCGGTTTATATAGACACCGGAGAGGGCTAGGGTTGCACAGAGTCGGTTACAATGGGAGGAGATCTACATATCCTATCGCCAAGCTTGCCTTCCACGCCAAGGAAAGTCCCATCCGGACACGGGACGAAGTCTTCAATCTTGTATCTTCATAGTCCAAGAGTCCGGCCGAAGGTTATAGTCCGGCCATCCGGACACCCCCTAATCCAGGACTCCCTCAGTAGCCCCCGAACCAGGCTTCAATGACAACGAGTCCGGCGCGCAGATTGTCTTCGACATTGCAAGGCGGGTTCCTCCTCCGAATACTTCATAGAAGATTTTGAACACAAGGATAGTGTCCGGCTCTGCAAAATAAGTTCCACATACTGCCATAGAGAGAATAATATTTACACAAATCTAATCTGCTGACGTATCCCGGAGCTTGACATCACACCACGACCAAGCCTTTATTAGAATCTTTTTACTGTCCCACCTCAGCGCATTTTGCGAGGCGGTTTCCTTGGCACGTCTTGTCGAAGCAGAGATCGTGTCCCCTTTATTTACGGGATTCTCATTAACACGGACGTGGGTAACCCAGTCGTGCCCATTGGAACGTCTCCTCGATTAAAAGCGAGTCCCAAACGGTCACGGGGAGGGCTCTTGGTATTCAACCTCTTTATAAAGAGACCAAGGCTCAACTCCTTTCTTTCAATCTCAATCGAATCCGCCTCTTGCCTCGAGTTCCAACACCCAAAGCTCCAGATTTAGGCGCTTCAGACCTTCGATGATGTCCGGCTCCGACCTTCGAGGCCGATGGATGCCCTCCTTCGTTACGGAAGAAGACGTGCTAAGGTGAGAGATGCCAGGTATCTAACCGGCGAAATCTCTCATAGGCTGCCTGATCAAGGGCAGGTTATTCCCACTCCCAAGCCCGGTGAGAGCGTGGTATTCGTATCTCACTTCCTCCGAGGGTTAGGATTTGCGACGGATCCCTTCGTGAGGGGGTTTATGTTCTATTATGGGCTGGAATTTCATGACTTAGCTCCGGAGTCCATCCTCCACATTTCATCATTCATCGTCGTGTGTGAAGCCTTCCTCCGCATTACTCCTCACTTTGGACTATGGCTCAAGACCTTCAAAGTAGAGCCGAAGATGATCATGGGACAGCAGGCCGAATGCGGAGGTGCTGTTATAAGCAAGAATGCCGACGCTCCATGGCCCGAGGGCTCTTTTCAAGAGGAGTTCAGCTTATGGCAACGAGAGTGGTTTTATATCACAGCTCCCAGGGGCACCAAGTGGGTGGCGCCACCTGCTTTTCGCTTGGGTCCCCCCCCCCCCACAGCAAGCGTCATGGGTCAATAAAGGGTTGGACTGGGGGCCGTCCAAGGACGTGCTCTTGTTGTAGGGCCGCATTTGAGATCTCCTAGAAAGAGACATCTGTCTGGTCGTAGTGACGCGGGTCATGTTGATTCGCCGAACCCTGCCCTGCAAATGTCGCCCCCTCCGCCTGTGGGAGTTCAATCCAGAGGGACCACGAGCTCTCCAACATTTTATGGGCGCGACGCCCGTGGAGATGTACAAATTGTTCTTCGGATCACAAGCAATGTGTCCGGACTTGACCGAGGATGCAGGTCTGAGCTGCAATTGCCCGGATACTCAAGTAAGTAGCCATGTGCCAGGACACGCTATCCGTATATTTATCATAAAATTGCCCTTAAAAGGAGTTGTCCCTTAAACAGGAGTGGATAGCGAAAGCAAAGCTAATCAGGTGTCCGGCCCCCCTCCTTGAGACCACGCCGGATCCCGTGTTGACCATGATGCTGGAGGTTGTGCCCTTGGAAGAAGGCAAAGGGGGGCACAAGGAAGCTACCACCTCCCCGAAGGAGGCTGCCAGGAAAGGAGGAATTGAGAATTTCTCTACCCAGGGGAAGAAGAGGACCGCCTCTGAAGACCCGGAGACCATGGTCTCAAAGCGGGGGAAGAAATCTTCGTCAAAGGGTCCTGTGCCGGGGGATACCTCGGCCGCACTGTGCCCCCAAGGGGATCAGCCCTCCACCGAGCCGTAAGTAGAGATGGGAGTTTAAAATGAGAGACATCCCTGTTCTATTTCTGAGGAAAATAACCGAAATTTTATCTTGTAGTTCGGATCTCATCCCTTCTCAGCAGAGCTCCTCTTCGGGGGATCTTCTTCCGGAGATGATGGAGAGCGGAACGCCTCCCCCTGCGGTACAGCCTTGCAAGGCGGGTGACCCTGAGGTGTCGTCACGGAGGGTTTCTCCGAATCCGGCGGGGCCGGAAGGCAGTCATATGGCCCCCCAAAGCCCTCCGTGTCTGGCCTTCGAAAAAGGCCATCGGACGAGTCCGGCACCGTCCGGTGCACGGTCGGAGGAGCTGAAGGATCTGCTCGGGCGAGCGTCTATCTCAGAAGAACACCGTACGTTGATGGGTACGGTGATTGAAAGGATTTCATCCGCGGAGTGCGGGTTGCACGAGGCCGTCAGGAGTTTACTGACAGGTTTTGAGGTACGCGAAATGATGTACCTTTTGACCATTCCACATATATAAGATGCGCCCTGTGTAGATAGTAGCCCCTGAGACTCTGTGCGTTGTCAAAAGTGACGGTGCGCAGAGGATCATAACCCCAGGTATAATATGACGCATTTCCTATGTAGGTGGCGAAGTGTCCGGTGGCTAGCCGGACTGGTGAATTTGCCGAGCTAAAGCGGCAACTTGAAGTGGCAGATGACGACATCGCGCTTGTCAACAAGCGGCTTGATGAGGCACAAGGTATGTAATTTCTCTGGAGATACCTGGTAAGAGGAGCTTGATGTCTGTGTCTTACAACATGTGTGCTTGATGCAGATGGTGTCGCTGCCATGGAGAACCTTCGGGCGGAACTTGCCCGAGCCAAGGAGCAGGCCAGGAAAAGCGATGCGGCTACCTTAAAGGCGGTTGAAGAGCTGAAAGCCGAATAGGCTGCTCACTGCCGAAGCAAGAAGGAAATGGCCGAGATGGCTGTAAAGTTGAAAAGCGCTGCCGACCGCTGCAAGCTTCTTAAAAAAGAAGATCGGGCGGAACAGACGGACCTGGAGAAGGCCACTACAGAGGCCAAGGATGCTCGCTCTGTGATGAGAGCTATGAAGGAGGAGCTACATCAGGCCAGAGATATCGCGGCTGGAAAGCCCTTTATGCTGCGGATGAAGTTCGGGGATCCTAAATATGCTCCGTTGGACCGGTTGTGGAGTACGGCAGAAACTTATCTGGATTTGGCGGTGAGTGCCGCGGACGCGGCTGAACACTTCCAAGATCAAGAGGATCGCGAAGTGGAAAAGCTCTTCTAGTCACAGTTCCACAATCCGGAGCGTCCACTTCCATTAACCGACCGTTTGGCCGAATGGGCCAAGCTGAATAGGTTATCCGGACTCGCCATGAATTATGTCGTGAGTCATCTGTGGCCGGAAAGGCCCGAGCCGAAAAGTTATTTTAGCTTGGTGCAGCAGTTTCTTGGTGCGGTGCCGCATATCAATGCAATGAAGAGGTCAGCATGCATAGAGGGTGCGCGGATGGCTCTTGCCCGTGTCAAGACATACTGGGCGGAGATGAAGGCCACCGCTGTTGCATCCCAAGACTCGGACGGAAGCCGAGTACCTGTCGAGCACTATTTTCAGGAAGTTCTGCAGGGCGCTCGTTTAATAGAGACGCAGTGCTCGAAGGATATTATGTTCGAATAACATGTGTTATTGTAAAAAATATTTTGATGGAATATAAAAGCTTTTTATACTTGTGCCTTCAAGAATTAAAAATACCTCCTGTGCAGCCGTTAATGTATATGTGTATATAACCTGAAAGATGGCAGTCTTCGGCTTCAGCCCCCACGCATATAATGCGGGGGTGTTCGCAGAAGGCGCATTTTCACACTTGATCCAACGTATTGGTCCAATTAAGGAGGTGATAGCGCAATGAACTAGGCAAGCGGACTATAATGCTTTATCACTTTCACTTAGCCATAGGAGTTTGACAGTGGGGCTACTATATAGCCCCTGGGGGCACCGCGCTCACCCGAATTCGGGGCGGGTGTGTGCCTGGCCGGGAAACGGCCCTTCGTTAATACGGAGGAATCCTAAAGATTCCGGCAGGTCATCGAGTGGTTGACCAGTCTCACGCTATATCATGACAGTCAGTTTTCGGTTTTCTCTACTGAGGTGCTCGCCTGGCTGAACCGGGGCACAATCGCAGTAGTTCTCCTGGTGCCGCCTTAGCCGATAGAGCAGAACGTAAGGCAGCAAAACACAGGAGCCGGGCAAACCCAACATTTGACCAAAGACATGATTCGGAGCTGATGCATATAAGGCCAAACTCGCGACACCGAACACTCCCTAAGGTATTCGGTCTTTTATGAAAACGGGCGGAACAGCGCCCTTGGTAATAAGCCCCTGATGTCCAGGTACGTGCAAAATTCTGACGTGGCCACATGCCAAGACGCCAGCCTCCTCCTCGGCTATACTGAGAATCCGGGGGATGTGTATCAACAAGAGACAGTAAAAAGGTTTATGCAGGGTCTTAATCTAAAAAGAATCCTGGAGACGGGTCCCTGCTGCACGTCTGCGCCTGTGTCTCCGTTGTGCCGTGTCCTGGACGGGCATAGCATGGTGTTCATCTATAAAAGTGAGGAACTTAGCTGGAAAAAAAAGAATAGTAGTGCGGAATGTACGCTGTACTAGATAAACAATGTATAATTTAAGACGGGTAAAATTGAGCCTTATTGTCGCGTATTTGACATACGCGGAGCCCCTTGTGTAGGGGTGTACGACTACTAAACCTTTATCGATTATATGTTTCCTCCGGACTCGCCTAGCCGTGTCCGTGGTCTTGAAGACCTGGTAGATGCTTTTGTTGGTGAAGCTATTTTAATGTATGGCTGCCAAGGCAGCCGCATATTCTTTCGTGCTCGAGGAACACTCGGTATTTCCCTTTAGTGAGATGATGCCTCGTGGACCGGGCATCTTAAGCGTAAGAGATGCATAATGCGGTATTGCGTTAAAGCGGGCGAAAGCTTCGCGTCCCAGTAGTGCTTGATAGCTACATGAAAATGGGGTGATGTGGAAGGTTAGCTTTTCGCGGCGGAAGTTATCAGGGGAGCCGAACATAACTTCTAGACGGAGAGAACCCATGCAATGGGCATCCGGGCCTGGCGTTACTCCTTGAAAGGAAGTGTTGCTATGGCGAATTTTTGTTGGGTCTATCCCCATTTTGTGGATTGTGTCCTGATGTAGCAGGTTTAGACCACTGCCGCCGTCCATTAGGACATGTGTAAAGTGGAGTCCGTCGATTATCGGATCTAACATCAAGGCAGTCCAGCCTGCGTTCCGGATACTTCTAGAGTAATCCTGATGGTCGAAGGTGATCGGTTTTAACAACCAGTGGCGAGACTCCTTTGGGATAGGCTGTATGGCGCGTATCTCTATAGGTGCCACTCTGTTTTTCCCTTTTGTCACGTGAAGTAAGTTTACTGTTTTGACTTCTTGTGGGAAATTCTTTTGTTTCCCGGTGCTCTGCTTGTGGGGTTCGTCATCGTCCTCACTTGGTGTGTCGAGCCCCTTGTGTTCGGCGTTGAGTTTGCCGGATTGCTTGAAGACCCAACAATCTCTGTGGGTATGATTTGCAGGTTTCCCGGGAGTACTGTGGATTTGACATATCTTGTCCAAGATTTTGTTTAGGTTAGATAGCTCGTCCCTGTTATCCTTAGGGGGCAGCTTTTTCTGATTCTGCCGAGAGCTTTTGAATCCGGCGTTGACTGCCGTGCTCTTCGGGATGCTCCCCTTATTCCGGCGCTGGTCCTTGCTGCATCGCGGTTTCCCATTTCCATCCCTGACTTCGGATGTACTTGGGTCGCTGGTGCTGCATCTTGCCAACCAGATGTCCTCTCCCGCGCAAAAGCGGGTCATGAGGCTTGTTAATGCGGCCATTGTTCTTGGCTTTTCTTGGCCGAGGTGTCTGGCGAGCCATTCGTCTCGAACGCTGTGTTTGAAAGCTGCTAAGGCTTCGGCGTCCAGGCAGTCGACTATTTGATTCTTTTTAGTAAGAAATCTGTTCCAGAGTTTCCAGGCTGACTCTCCGGAATGTTGAGTTATATGGCTTAAATCGTCCGCATCCGGAGGTCGGACATAGGTCCCTTGAAAATTTGCCCGAAAAGCATCCTCGAGCTCTTCCCAACTTCCAATGGTGTTTTCGAGAAGGCTTTTAAGCCAATGCCAGGCTGGCCCTTTGAGCTTGAGGGGTAAGTATTTTACGGCGTGGAGGTCATCTCCTCTGGCCATGTGTATGTGGAGGATATAATCCTCAATCCAGACTCCAGGGTCTGTTGTTCCGTCGTATGCCTCTATGTTTATGGGCTTGAATCCCGTTGGAAATTCATGGTCTAGCACCTCATCGGTGAAACATAGGGGGTGTGCGGCACCCCTGTACTTGGGTGTGCCGTGTTGTTCGGATATTTGTTGTGTTGCATTGCTTACTAGAGCTTGCTTTCTTGGCCCGTAGATAGATCTGGCTGGGCCATCTTTGTGATGCGAATCCTTGGGTGGATCGCGTGCTGGCTTGTGTGCGGCGCCGGTTGCCGCTCTATGTTGGCCATGGGGTCGTCTATCCGACCGGGTGGCTTCCTTATTTTTTGATTGCGGGGGCTCCAAGGCCTCCTCATCAAATTTGGGCAGTAGCTTTCGCTCCGGATAGCTTTTTGTGTGGCGACTGCCGCCGTATTTGTCTGCGTTGTTGAGTACTTTGCTCCATCTAATTCTGAGTGCATCTTCCACTGTTTTGAGCTTCCGCTTCTACTTTTTCAGGCTACGCGCAGTGGCGACGAGCCTTTTGTGTTTGTTCTTCTGCTCCAGCAATTTGTCCGGCGTGAGGTCGTCCGAACTATTATCTTCGCCGGGGACAGGTTGTTCGGTTTGTTTATCCAAGTTGCCCTGTTCGGACGGTTGCTCGATGGCATGTTCGTCGTCCGCCGGTTTGCCCTGCTCTGTGGCTGCATCTGTATGGCTGCTGTCTCTGTCGAGGCGGGGCTTGGAGCGGCGCTTACGTCGCTGCTTTGACTGCTTTTCGAGGGAATGATCCCTCGTTGCGTCCCTTTGTTCCTCGTCGTCACTTCCTTTAGGTGTGTCCACCATGTATACATCGTGAGATGAGGTGGTTGTCCGGTGCCCTATAGGCGCTGGTTCCTGTTCGTCTCCTACATCGTTGTCCATACCGTCGATGTCTTCGGAGTAAAAGTCTAGCATGTCGGTTAAATCTGTTGGGGAACGTTGCAGAAAACAAAAATTTTCCTACGGTTTCACCAAGATCCATCTATGAGTTCATCTAGCAACAAGTCATCGGATGCATCTACATACCTTTGTAGATCGCGAGCGGAAGCGTTCAAAGAACGGGGATGATGTAGTCGAACACGACGTGATCCAAATCACCGATGACCAAGCGCTGAACGGACGGCACCTCCGCGTTCAACACACGTACGGGACGGGAGACGTCTCCTCCTTCTTGATCCAGCAAGGGGGAGGAGAGGTTGATGAAGATCCAGCAGCACGACGGCGTGGTGGTGGATGCAGGGCGTCACAGTAGCAGGGCTTCGCCTATACTACGAGAGAGAGACGTAACGGGGAGAGAGGGAGGCGCCAGGGGCTGGTGTATGAAGTCCCTCCTCTCCCCCACTATATATAGGAGGGCCAAGGGGGGTGGTGCGCCAGCCTAGGAGATCCAATCTCCTAGGTGCGGCAGCCAAGGGGAGGTTTCCCTCCC
>NW_024120748.1:0-14482 GCF_003073215.2 Triticum urartu
GTCATCCCAAACTTTGATGGCGGTGGAGATCGATGGCATGGCGCTGTGGAGACTCGGCGTCCGACGTGCGGAGATGGGCTCGCGCAGGAGGAGGTTGCTGTCTGGCGTCATGGTGACGTCGATAGCAGAGTGGCCAGACAAGGTAGAAGCCTCAATATGATCTAAGGACCTGTGGAAGATGGCGGCGACGACACACGAATGCGTCTGACCGGATTGTGCCCAAGACCCGGTATGTGGCTCGGCTGGGGCTTCCGAATGAGTTTCGTCTTCCGGCTTTTGATGTTAGGCTTAGGTGAGTGGTTTGGGTAGTGGCCCAGCTAGCACCCCTTCATCATGTTGGATAGGAGTAGCGGCATATGTTGTCAAGATGGTGGGATTCAGGCACATTGTTGTAATACTTTGTAAGGTCCTCGAGAATAATCAATAAAGTGGTTGTATGCATCTCCCAGATGCAGGCCGGGGGTCATCCTCCTTTTCTAAAACGAAAACAAGTACTACTTTACTTCAGAGCTCATACGAATCAGCCGAACTGTGTTTACTTTACTTGCTGTTTCTCATGGAGCTAGTAAAGCGTCCCATGGAGCCAAGCTAATCACTACCGGTATTTAATGGTGAATGTTTGAGCCAAAATCTGAAAGGGCTCAATATCCAGACGGAGGAAATATTAGTTAAGAAAACAAACGATATATGGATATATGGAGCAAAGCCAATCACACCATGCATAGGATCCAATGGAGCAGCACTAAAACCAAACATGAAAGTTATTGGGTGATTGGCATGAGCCACGCACGCATGTGGATGGATCAACTATCCATATATGCAGCCAGACTTAGTTAATTGGCTCCATCCAACACAGATGTCTGCTAGTGTAAAGTATACCCACCCCATGGAGCAGAACTATAGCAACAATACTCGGCTTCAGACCTAACGTACGCCGTGGTCGTCAAGCCATGTGCACATCAACCTGTGTGTGACAGACAGCACGTGACATCGCTAAAGCATCCCGCTGGGTGAAACAAAACAAAGCTCAGATCTCACGCGCCGGCGAAATAACACAATGCACCATCTCTGCGCTGAACTAAACTAACAGCCGCCCCATGACGCAACAACATAAAATACTTTTTTTTTTTGAAATGAAAGGGGTTTCCCCCCGCCCCAACTTTTATTGAAAGCCAAGGCAACAACATAAAATACTTACAACTTGGCTTCAGATCTCGCGCTAGCCTGTGGGTGACCAGTGGCGTACTGGCGTTGCTGTCTTCATGCATGGTTCAGCGTTCCCAGGCGACCTCGATACTGCAGGTTTGGCAAGGTAGAGAGATTATATTATACAGAAATCTGTACTGCCATCCTTACTAGTACGTCAGACCATCAATCATGCATGCTGATCCTAACTAGCTAGGCACTCATATCATATGCATATCCATGTAGTTTAATTGTACGGAGTAATGTAGGAGCTTGATTTCTGTCAAGTTGTGTGTTAAAACTCCACATTCATTTCTGCTGAAACTAATAAAGGCCATGAAACAGAGACGCACCTCTGAGTATACTCTGTAGTGAGTAATTAGCTCCTGGGCCATTTTGTTAAAACTTGCATGTGCCACGGGCATGCATGTGTATGGATCGATTACGTACAGGCATGCAAACTGAACCAAGTAACCCAACCTGCCAGCTAGCTAATTAGCTCCATCCTACATAGCTGTCTGCTACTGTAATTATGTTATGTCCTTTACTTGGTTTATTCGCTCTGTCCAACGTAGCTATCTGCTAACGTAAGTGTAGATTATAAATAACGAGATTCGAAGCATCCTATGGAGCAACACTATAAAAACAATACTCGGCAAAAGAGTGAGGGAAAAAAAGACAAATGGTTGGTGAAGCTCAACTGTTTAAATGGGATTGTGGGCTTTTTAGTTTTTACTCTTTTCAACAGCTTGTAACCATGAGTACTACTTAACTGAAATAACACTAGCTGTTTTTAAACAGGCTGTTCAAGGTGCCTAGATTAAAAGAGTGAGCTCTGTGGTGTAGCTTACATATTTGACGCAAATATAAGTAGTTGTTTTGAATTATTCAAACAGTAAATGCTAATTCGTCGATTTATTGAGGAATGAAACAGTCCCTCGATTATTAACCCCATCAGGATGAGTGATTGAGCAGGACAAACAAAACAAACAGTTTACTAGTACCAGTAGAGTAAATAGTATTCCTTTCATGTAAGTTGTTGCTTACTTCCAGATACTTAATTTAAAGACCATCGTTTCTAATCTGAATCTGTAGGTATGAAATACCATCCTCTCTAATCTGACTGAAAGTACGGTCTGAAAGAAAGAAGAAAAGAACAACAGAGCAGGGGGGATTAACTTTCTACTTCTGATGAATTGTTATACATACAAGTTGGGCATCGTAATTAAGAAGCAAGAAAAATTCAGCTGATTATTGAAGCTAGGAATACAAGCCTGCACTAATCTCGTCCCTGCTCTGCATTCTGTCTCTGTTCTTTCTCTGCACTAATCTCAGCTGATTAGTGAAGCTAGGCATCGCCAGCTTCAACGGAGGCAAGATCTTTCTCTACAACCCGTCGAAACTGCCAGTAAACTGAACAGGAGATGAAGCGCGGCAGATTGATTCGAACAGTAAAACTAATCCATCGAATTTTTTCCCCACAAAAGAAGTTCCGCCGCTAAATTCCACAACAGGATAAGAAAGAAAAGAAATGGAAATCCCACAAGATTCCGCAAAATCTTTAGTGCGCCGGAGCAACTGGAGAGGGGTAGGGGGAAAGATACCTGCGGCGACGGGGAAGCGAGTGCCGCCGGCTGTGGCGGAGTCCACGGAGGACCCATTGGCGCTACGGCGCTGAGAGCCGCGGGTTATCGAGTTATTTTCTCCACTTTTTTACATACAGTTACAAATAAAAGCAACCTTTACTACGGAAAAATCGTTTTGGAGCACGGGGGAGCCCGTTTTGTGCAAAAAAATGGAACTTAGTTTGTCAAGGTTCAAAGAATTTTGCAAATTATAAATCTACTCCCTCCGTCCGGAAATACTTGTCATCAAAATGAATAAAAGAGGATGTATCTAGATGTATTTTAGTTCCAGATACACCCCTTTTTGTCCATTTTGATGACAAGTTTTTTTGGACGGAGGGAGTACATACGGATGCATTCTACATTTGTATGAACTTTTTTTGAGACAATTTAACTTCAACACGGAAATATAATTTCGTTGTTTTTCGCACGCACACTATCATTAAAATCACAGAATTTTTTCCCTGTCAGCATAGATTACACATGTTAATCATTTCAGTGTTAAACTTTTACAAAGATAAAATAAATCCATGTGCACATTTGAATATTGTTTCAAAAAATGGAACTGCGAAATTTAATTTTTGAATCTAAAAAGGGGTTCCATGGAGTCAAAACGTCTCTCTCACTTTACAAGTTTTTTTTAAACCCATTATTCTCAAAAGAATATTCTTTATTTAAAATTCAATGTTTCAATCGCCTCTCCACACTATCTCATTCAAATAGAACTTTCTGCATCCTAGCATAAGGGCCAAATCATTTCCCTACAAGGAGGATAAGTTTTTGCTATATACTTATGAGCATCATATACACAATCAAGGAATTTGCTCGACGCGCCAAGGAAATCGCATCACGAGTCTCTGGTCATCACTCACATGGCCCTCAAGGCCTCAACCTTGTGTTTCAATCAAAAGGAATGTTTATGTCGGCGCACATTACTGACGTTTCCGTGGTGGCTCTCCCCTGTGCAGCGGGACTCACCACAGGCGGCGTACCTGCGTGGCTGGATTGACGAAGGCGTGAAGCCTAGCTCATGGCGCGGGAGGGCTAGATGGCTAGTCGTGGCGGGTCTTTCGCATGGGGCGGCAGCGGTCGGTTTTGTCACGGTGGTCGTCTTTCGAGGCCTCATTCTAGTTGCTTGGGACACCAGCCTTGTCACGATGGTCCTAGCTAAAATTGTTCGTGCTCGACATATCGGTGGCGACTGCGAGTCGGTGGCGGCTATGGTGGCAGATCTGGCGGATGGTAGCAGGGGTGGGCGCGGGCTACGAGTCGGTGGAAGCGTGGGCCGGGGTTTGGGCTAGTCCAAATGTAGTCCGTGAGTGATGAGGTCCCTCTCCTTGTATGCAATGTGGGCGTCGGTGGTGGTCGTGACATAGATGCACTGGCATACGAACCCACGCCCATGACTGCATACATGGTGTCCCGTGAGCTTCTGGTACGTCCATTTTACATCATGTTTTCCTATTGTTATTTATAATGTGTTGATTCATTATTTCACTTCATGATACTAGTCTAATGCCTTTTTCTCTCTTATTTTGCAAGTTTCACTTGAAGAGGAAGAGTGCCGACAGCTAGAATTCTGTACCTGAAAAAGCTATAGTAGAGATAGATATTCTCCGCAGCTTGAAATGACCTGAAAATTTAAGAAGAATTATTTTGAAATATGTAAAAATACTGGAGGAAGAATTACCAGAAGGGGGGCTACCGAAGAGCGACGAGCTCCGCGCGCCCACCCCCAGGGCGCGCCATATGAGCTCGTGGGCACCCCCACTTGGCCCCCGGTGCTCATCTTCTGCTATAAGAGGCTATTTGCCCTAAGAAAAAAGTAAAGAGGGAACTTTAGGAACGAAACGCCACCGTCTCGAGGCGAAATCTGGGCATGAACACTTTTTCTCTACAGCAGAGCGATTCCGCCGGGGAAACTTCCCTCCGGGAGGGGGAAATCGAAGTCATCGGCATCACCAATGATCCTCTCATCGTGGGAGGACCAATCTTCATCAACATCTTCAACATCACCATCTTTTTTTAAACCCTAGTTCATCTCTTGTATTTAATCGTTGTCCCAAAACCTCGGATTGGTACCTGTGAGTTGCTTGTAGTGTTGATTACATCTTGTAGTTGATACTAGTTGGTTTATTTAGTGGAGATTAAATTTTCAAATCCTCAAGCATATTTAATACACCTCTGATCTTGAACATGAATGTGATCTGTGAGTAGTTAATTTTGTTCTTGAGGACATGAAAGAAGTCTTGTTATAATTAATAATGTGAAGTTGGTATTCGTTCGATATTTTGATGATATGTATGTTGTATTTTCCCTAGTGGTGCCATGTGAACGTCGACTACATGGGACTTCATCATATTTGGGCCTAGGGGAAGGCATTAAGAAGCAATAAGTAGGTTATGGGTTGCGAGAGTGACAGAAGCTTGAACCCTAGTTTATGCGTTATTTTGTAAGGGGTTGATTTGGATCCATATATTTCATGTTATGGTTAGATTTATCTTAATTCTTCTTCCCTATAGTTGTGTACGCTTGCGAGAGCGGGTAGTCACGAGAGGGTTGCTTGTTCAAGTAAGAACATCACCCTATCACAAGTCCACACACGTATGAAATTATCAAAATAGCGAATGCGAATCAACCAAACATGATGAACATGACTACACATTAATTCTCATGTGTCCTGGAGATGCTTTGCTTCATATAAGAGAACTTTTCGTCTTGTCATTTGCTATAAAAAGCATTGGGTCAGCTTGCTGCACTTCTGTTACTATTGCTACTTATTACTTGCTACAAATTACCTTGTTACGAAACTATTTATCACCACTACTTTCAATACTTGTAGAGAATACCTTGCTAAAAATCGCTTATCATTTCTTTCTACTCCTCGTTGAGTTTGACAATCTTAATTATCGAAAGGATTACAATTGATCTCCTATAGTTGTGGGTCATCAGTTGCTAATACCGGGCTAGGATTGGATGAAGTACCTCTGCTCCTCCTACCGTGACTGGTGCGTGGTGATGTGGTGGGCTATGGCGTCTCTGACCTTGGATGCCAGGGTGGCGGGCACCATGTCGGTGGTGGTGGATATGCCTCTTTGACCGCGTGGACGATAAAGGTGTAGCGATGGGTGACTGGGGCTGGCTCCTTGTCCTTGGAAGGAGTGCATCCCGGATCCGGATGTGGAGGTTGTTGCATGCTTCGGGTGCCCTGGGTGCCTCACATGGCACAAGTGAGCTGCCAAGCGAAATCCCTGCACTTTGGTGCCGGCCGCATCTTGAGGATGAGTTGTGGTTCTTCTCTCTGTGTCAAGGTATATGGTGAAGACCTTAGTCCGCTTCGGACTTGGCAGCAGACGACGCTTTACGCCACTCCTCCTCCTGATGGTGTTGTTGTGGAGTTTAGGTGTCCTAGGTTGTGTCGTGGCATTCCAGTCTCGTATGCCTATATTATCTCTCAGCTGTGTAGTCGTATGCGTATATGTTGTCCGGTTATTTTGGGCTTTGCTGCTTTGTTAATGAGTCACTTACTATCATGTATTATTCGGCTGTGAATTCTTTGAAACACAAGCGTTCATATAAATTCTTTGAAACTTAACAAGTTATTTTTCGATTTTTCTTACAAGAAACGGGCTCCACAACGATTTTCCGTAGTAAAGGTTGTTTTTTAACTGTAAAAATAAATAAAAATACAGTTTTGCGCTAGAGTTTATCCGTGGTCGATGGAGGTGGACGCCGCCGCTCTCAGCGCTGCGCTGCGGTGGCTCCCCCGCCCCCCCCGAAGCTCGTAGGATTCCCATTTTTGTTCCTCTGCTATTGGGGAATTGAGTGGCCGCGGCGCCGCGCTCCATTCCCACGCGCTTCTTTAGTGGCGAAATTTTTCGGATGGATTAGTTTTACTGTTCGAATCAATCGGTGCTGTTACCGTGCGCTCGTCGCCTTTCCGGTGTGACTTGCGCTGCAGTTAATGAGTGCTGATTGAACTTGGTATTACCAGTTTCGCCAATTTATAGAGAAATATTTCCCCTCGGTTGAACCTGGCGATGCAAACTTACTGAGTACGTACGCGATTAGTGCAGGCCATTGATATTCTCATACTACTTCAACAGTCAGTTGAGCTTTCCTTGCTTCAGAGTTACCGTGCCAAGCTTGTCCGTATAATAGTTAATTCATTACAAACAGAAAGTTAATCCCTCGACCTCCTATCGTGTTTTTTTTCAGGCTTTACTTTCAGTCAGATCAGAAAGTGATGGTCTACTTTTGCATACATTCAGATTCAGGCGTGTCCCGCCTTGGAATGGAGGTAAGAAAACCCAAAGCCCGTCATCTTCTCCCTCACTCACCACCAGCGACCACCTTAGTACATATTCCTCACCTCTGTCCGCAAGCAACAACTTATATAAAGGTAGATCGGATTTCTTTATTTACTCTACTAGTAAAATGTTTGTTCTGTTTGTCCTACTCAATCACCCACCCTGATGGGATAAATAATCGACGGATTAGTTTTTGCTGTTTGAATAAATTGAGACGATTGCATATATGGGGTATTCTAATGTTAGCATCACATCTCACTGTGTCAATCTAGGTATGTGAATATCCTGACCATAGATACTATCATTACAGTTAACTAAGTAGTAGTAGTAGTAGTAGTACTAGTAGTAGTAATCTCCTAGGCGTGCATGGTTACAAGTTGCAACTTACTACAGAACAGACTAAAAAGGCTGAAATCCCATTAATCGGAGCCCCTGCTTATTCCTCGTCGAGCTTCCTACTGTCTTCCCCGATTTTTCACCAACCACTTGTTTTTTTCTTCCCTGTAGACAACTATTTTTTTTCCCTATAATCAACGGAGAAAGAGAGGGTGAAACCGTAAAGTAAGCAGCTGGTGGAGATTCAATACTCTTGGCATCCTACTGAATACTGCCAGTATTTGCTTATCACGTTCATTCACACGGCGCGGACTCTGAGCCTTTGTCTTGTTTGGCCAATGTCATTATACTGGAGGCTTTAGCGTCGTCTGTCATGTACAGGTTGAAATGTGTGCGCCTTGAAAACCATGACACCACGGACAGGCCACCAGCACGAACTCTGAGGCTTTGTTTTGTTTTGCCCAATATCATTATACTGGACGCTTTAGCGTTGTTTGTCATGTACAAGTTGAAATGTGTGCTCCTTGAAAACCGTGACATCACCGGCTGGCCACCAGCGCGGGATCTGAAGCCGGGTATTGAAGAGCAGGAACTGCAGCAGCTTGTTTCGCCCCTGAATGGATGCAAACTGCAGGAGCTCTGTACGGATGATGCCACGGGACTCCTAGCTGTTCCCATCTGCAACCTCCTGTCTTCCTCCCTCACCGTCCTGGGCTTTTCTGTGAACCAAGAGATGGAGTGCTTTACTAAGGAGCAAGAGGATGCCCTTCATCTGCTCGTCTCCCTCCAGAAACTGATGTTTTACAACTTGAGCAAGCTTCAGAGCCTCCCTGCAGGGCTGCAAAAGCTCACCAACCTCAAGGAATTATCGGTCTACTCATGCCCGGTTATCCGGTCGCTACCAGAGGATGGCCTCCCCAAATCACTTCAAAAATTAATTGTCTGGAATTGTGGCAGCGCGGAGCTAAAACAGCAGTGCAAAGGGTTAGTGGGAACCATCCCAAAAATCATCCTGCAACTGGAAGACTTATAAAAGGTAAAAAAAAAACTACTTCCTTGTTTGTCCACATCCGCTCCCAGATCCCACAATCACCCTTGTTTTTTTCCCGTGCAACATAATCTAATTGTTTTCATCTGTTGTGCAGGTCTTTGCCTTCGAGTTCCCGTGTACATTGTTCTTCTTTCTTGCGGTTGGTGTACATTCTTCTAGCTGTACAATTGTCACATAGATGAAGGTCTTGTGGCCAGCTTCTTGTACATAAATCTGGTAAGTAGATCTAACTTAAAACTTTGCTCCTGCTGTTTCATATCAATTATTAAAACGTCTTCTCCACTCCCCTTCTCTTCTCACTCACAATCGGTCTACTCATGCCCGGTTATCCGGTCGCTACCAGAGGATGGCCTCCCCAAATCACTTCAAAAATTAATTGTCTGGAATTGTGGCAGCGCGGAGCTAAAACAGCAGTGCAAAGGGTTAGTGGGAACCATCCCAAAAATCATCCTGCAACTGGAAGACTTATAAAAGGTAAAAAAAAAACTACTTCCTTGTTTGTCCACATCCGCTCCCAGATCCCACAATCACCCTTGTTTTTTTCCCGTGCAACATAATCTAATTGTTTTCATCTGTTGTGCAGGTCTTTGCCTTCGAGTTCCCGTGTACATTGTTCTTCTTTCTTGCGGTTGGTGTACATTCTTCTAGCTGTACAATTGTCACATAGATGAAGGTCTTGTGGCCAGCTTCTTGTACATAAATCTGGTAAGTAGATCTAACTTAAAACTTTGCTCCTGCTGTTTCATATCAATTATTAAAACGTCTTCTCCACTCCCCTTCTCTTCTCACTCACATGTTGAGAAAACCGGTCTGATTATCAGTTAGTGCTTTATGAAGTTTCTTTGTTTTTCTTCCTGGAAAAAAATCGTGAAATTGGTCATGTATTCATAATTTCTTTTGCTTTTCTGTGCAGGTGTTCTTCTCAAAATATTACATGTACATTTGGATTTTCGTTTCTCCTCAAATATTCGATGGTCTACTAAGTAGTTCTGGTGTGAGAATCAGAATATTACCACAGCATAATTCAGAAATGAAGTAGACTTTGGTGCTACACTATTGATATTACCAAAAACCTTCTACCTTCCTGTACCTAAATCTGGTATGTACATCTAACTGGATCTTAACTCCTGATCTACCATATACTACTTGTACTATACAATTTGATAAAATCACTATAATTTTTCAGTTAATGCCTTATGGGAGTTTCTTTGTTTTACTTCCTGGACGAAAATCATAAAACCTTTCATGTCTTCACCATTTGTTTCAGTTTTCTGTGCAGGTGTTCTTATGTTTTACTCGTAGGCTTCTATACATGCTTTGCATTTAAATTTTGGTAGCCATCGCTCAACAGGACATGGTGTACACGACTAATTTCAGTGTCGAGATCAAGATATTACCACGAAATGATTGTAGAGTAAGTGTCAGTCTTCAGTGTTCTGCTATTGATATAACGTTTGCAATATTCTCATCACTGCTACATGCTATCATTACTAAGTTTTATGGTGTTCAACATTTTGCTTGACTTGTTGTGCAGGTGTTCTTATGTTTGGTCTCATAGGCTTCTACATACTTTACATTTAAATTTCGTCCGACATCAATTGTTAAGACTTGGTGGGTGTATGTGGCAACTTTGGGTGTGAGGATCAAAATATCACCACATAATAAGCGAGACTTCTGTGCTTCGCTACTGATATTAAGGTTTGCCATTTTCTCACCCACTGCTACATTGCTCTCGATGCCAGGTGTTCTAGCATTCATCATTTATCTTGGCTTGTTAGGTATCATCATGTTTTCTCTGGCATGGTTCCTGGTACTTAGCGTTTTCATTTGGTTGTTACTCACAAAGACTTGGCGGTGTACCTAGAAAGTCCAGGTTTGAAGATCAAAAGAAAGGTATAACAGTTTTCAGTCGTTCGCTCTTTTCAGTCCTTCCTATTTCAAATAACATGTACTCTCAGAATCTTACGTCAGTTACGGCATTAATTTAGTTGGTGCATCTGTTGGATCCAACTTCATATATTTAGTTGTCAGGCTATCACTGAAAGGTTTGTCTAGTATGTTCGCCCTTTGCATCTATATGGAAGGTGGTTCTGTAATTGTTCGCGTTTCTGCGCAAAAGTAGGAATGTTAATTGACTTGTGCTTCCAAGTTTTCAGGGTGAACAAAGGTTCTTCCTTTTGGTTGATCGCCCTGGCATGCATGTGGTACTAATCTGGAACTACACAACACATTTGTTGAAACAGTGAATAGTTGAAGCAATAGTGGAGGTAAAAGGCTGTCTGCATATTTCACAACCTATTAATAATAATCAAAACAAGCTTATTATGTTGACATCTGCATCTTGGCTTTATATTACAAAAAAAATTGTTGACCTCTGCATCTCGGGAAACATTACACGGAAAGTACCTTTGTTAAGCTTGCCACTGTTCTTTCCTCAGTCTACTAAATACAGTTGGAAAATACTTATGTTCCCCAATCCAGGGCAGTCTCTCTTAAGGTTTACCGAGGATCTCCATTTTGTCAGCATTAGTTTTGTTAATCTTTAGACTGACTGTAATTATTATTATTTTGTTTGCATTCGTATCCGTGAGAAAATAGTGCAATTTTGATTTGATCAGTCAACACTTGATCAGGATGCTTGCTGTGACAAGAATTTAGTTGCTCCTGGGTTGCTTACATGTGAATCTTGCCTAACTAGTGACTGATTTGTGAGTGCCTAACTCTTATTGCCATTTTCCCTGCTGCAGTCAGATCCATACTGTCAGTGGAGCTAATTACTGCCAATTATGATGTTATTAGAGTTTTGTTGATCAACCTCATTTGAAGCAATGGATCGAATTGGCTAAAAGATGTGGATGAGCCAGCCAGTTTCTGCTACTGTAACTCCCACAAAAAAAAAGGTTTTAAGTTGTACTGTACCGACTTCTTGCGTATCCTTGTTAAATTGTGGTGTATCTATGGAGTGTGAAGCCATGTTATATACTTATTGACTTATTCATCATCCTGTTTTTTTTCCTTGGTTGCAGCGAACCAAACACATCTTCATTCTTCAGCCCACAAGAAGTGTTACAAGTGCCGGTGTGATGAGAAAAGTCAAACCAGGCCATTCATTTTTACCTTCGCATGTATGGCTTGTACTGTACTACTGTCCTCTAGCGTTTGGGTCATTGCATTTTCCCCTGCTGGAACTGTTACAAGTGCTTAACTACGTCTTTTTTTGTGGGTTGCTTCTCTTTGCTAGCACATATAAGATGGAAGGCGGTGGCGAAATGATCAGCGTTTGCTTCACAACAATAGAATGCTGCTGGTCCGGCTTGCCTGAAGTCTTGCCGCTTGCTGTTGGATACGGGCCCTATTGAAACAAGGTGGAGGGGCATGGGAGATGGACAAGAGGTGGATTTTTCCGAAGCAAACGCAGACATCCAGGGACTTTCAACAGGGGCTGCCACACAAAAAGGTAAAGGGAAAGGGGGTGGCGGTGGCGGTGGAAGAGGAGTGCGCCGCAGCGCAGGAGGAGAATGACGGCTATCATATCATCAGCAGTGCGCCGCATTTACTGCACTTCGGCATGTTTTGTAAGGGGAACAGCAAGGGAAGAGTTTGTATTTCTCTCTCTCTCTGAATCCTCTGTTTCTTCCAAAACAGAAAAAGAGTAAGAAAGAAATTGGTCTGAGACTTCTCCTTCCAACACAATCCTCTGTTTATTGTGTTGGTAGTAGTAGACTAGTTTACTCGCTGCCCGTGGAAAGACTTGGCTTGCTGTCAAAGAGGGATCCCTTCCTTGATGAACAATCAATGTTTGGCTCCATCACTCCCCTCTTCTATATGACATATGTCCAAAAACCATATTGAAAGACGAATTTGGATGCATGAAGGGGTTGTGTCATCATTCTGATTGAATTTCTTTTATTCCTTCCACACATGAATGTATCGAACATGGATGTAGATCCATTGGGTTGTTTGGATTACAGCATATTAAATCCTCCCCACTTACAACTGAAACAACACACTATTACTCTTCATTTGGATGGAGTAGATCACTCAAAACACCAGCACGCATACTGCTTGCTCTACATACCACTGTAGGTTCAACTAGAACTCAGCAATGTGCACGCAAGCACCTCGCCCATTCTAGCACTTGCCTTGGCTTGAGCATCCTGCCATGGCAGCGCTTCGCTACTCTGGCCTGCTTCGTCACCGACTTGATATGTTGGCGTCGGAGATGATCTTGATATGGCTTCACATAGTCAGCTAGCTTCTACTCGCCTGTCAACGGGCCAACGCCTCGTCATGAGTTCGCAGAGCAGCACACCGGAGCTCCATATGTCTGCCTCTCTTGGTCACATACCAAATGCCTGCCGTTAAGTTCGCATACAGTACAATGCTGACAGTTAGATGCATCTCAAATTCTGAATGTACAACATCCGAGGACATGATGCCATGACTTGATTTTTAACCACACAACACGCTTTGCGTTTCCTGTTGTAACTGTATCCTACACGATATACGGATTGTGCCGTCTCTCTCGGGAGCTTCTCAGCCTCCCAATTTGTATCGTTGTAACACTGCTCATCGAATGCAATACAGAGTGATTCAACTCATCCGTTATCTAATGGAAATCGGAGAGGGAGCTCTCTTTTAAAAAAAAAAAAACTCACAGTGGACAGTTGATGGACAGTAATTGCGTCAGTATTGACAATAACTACTCTGTTTCCTTCACAAAATATCTTTATCTCCATCAAGCTACGATATCCCTGCCTTATACTGTATCCACCCAAAATAAGAAGGAACTGGACAGTTGATGGACAGCAACAAATATAGCTTAAACAACCGACGCATTCAATAACGCCACGGACGCCACCCTACCAAGCTGCCATGTTCTCAACCTACATGTGATGAAATCTTCAGAGATTCCACCGCTGGAAGTACTCCCTACTTTATTCGACCAAAATGGTTTCTACTAAATGTATAGAAAGAAAAAGAGCAGTTATAAAAGGATTGACACGATACAGTGAATAGCTCGCGACAGCCCTTGGGCACTGAAAAACAACCAAAGTATCAGCAAACAAAGTAATAAACAAATACATGTTGCCTGAAACCTGGGTAGGACGAAAGCCTGGCTTCGAAACCGTTATGACAACCAAATTCATAATAGAAAGTCTTACCTCCAACATTTCAAAGCACCTGCCTATCATCAGTTCGATTTCAGCTGATGATGTGACACATCCTTTCTTGGTGCTG
Organism: Triticum urartu; assembly: GCF_003073215.2. Lineage (NCBI taxonomy): Eukaryota > Viridiplantae > Streptophyta > Magnoliopsida > Poales > Poaceae > Triticum > Triticum urartu. The sequence continues at coordinate 13,749 of NW_024120748.1, forward strand.
ATTGCTGCGATTCTCTTTCCAAGGTTGACTAAACTACATATTGCTTGCAGCTATTAGACTCTGTTCTTACTTCCATTGAGATAATACTGGATTTCTGAAAGTGGAACGAGTACATATGTGGAAGTCAAAAAATAAAGCATGCAATCTACACCGTATGGTGCTAGGTGAACGAATATGTTTTTCATTAGAAAAAGGGTGAACAAATAAATTAACAATATTGTAAAAGGGAAATGAATGGAACCCATCACTTGTAGCTTATTTAATTCCACATATGTACAAAGCAGCCAATTCTAACTTATAGGTAGGGTAGTAGCATGTATTTCAGTCACGGAATCCTTTCCTGGAATCAGTTTGGTAACTAACCACACAACGTGCTCTCTAAATTCAGAAAGACACGCTGAGAACATTTAATAATCCCAGTAATGAATGACGGTAGCGCACAAACAAAAGGGCAGCAAGGAACGTGGTTCAGTAGCTACTCTGTCTGTTTTTTATACCGCATCTACAAAATAAGAGCTGTTAGAGTTGTGTCGAATATTATTGTACAAGGTAGGTTACAGTTGGACTTGGTTTTGGACTGTGTGTAGACAAGGTAGGAGTTGTGTCCTAATAGCACACCTGTATCCTAGGCCTCTCATATATATCGGGGATAGACACACGATGTAACCTATGACAACATAATAGCACGGGCACGAGGGGGGGCCCGCGGCGTGTGGCGGCGCCCGGGGGGGCGC
>NW_024120749.1:0-17889 GCF_003073215.2 Triticum urartu
TCTGGCCACACCAGATATACACAAGGAGTTTGTGATATGTTGTGATGCGTCAAGAACTGGACTGGGAGGTGTTCTGATGCAAGAAGGCCGAGTCATAGCTTACCTTTCAAGGCAACTACGGCCTCATGAAGAGAACTATGCTACTCATGACCTCGAGTTCGAAGCTGTAGTTCATGCCCTGAAAACATGGCGACATTACCTCCTAGGGAAGCGGTGTGAGATATACACGGATCACAAAAGTCTGAAGTATATTTTCACTCAGAAGGAATTGAACATGAGGCAGAGAAGGTGGCTAGAGTTGATCAAGGATTATGACCTCAGTGTTCAATACCACCCTGGGAAGGCTAATGTGGTAGCAGATGCATTAAGCAGGAAGGCTTGTTCCTTGAATGCTATGCTTAAGGAAAGGCTACCCGCCTTGTATGAAGAACTTGAAAGCTTCGGGATGGAACTGGTTCACCAGGATTCTTGGCCAACCTCGAAGTTAGGCCTACCCTGATGGATGATGTTAAGGAAGCCCAGAAGGGACACGAGAGCATTGAAGGCATCAAGAGGAAGATCAAGGCAGGCAAGGCCCCAGGATTCTCAGAGGATGAGTAAGGAATTGTGTGGTTTGGCAATCACATTTGCGTACCCAATAAGATTGAGCTCAAGAATCTGATCTTGCAAGAAGCTCATGACACCCCGTATTCCATCCATCCTGGACGGACCAAGATGTATCATGACCTGAAGGAAAGATTTTGGTGGCACGGGATGAAAAGGGAGATTGCCACCTATGTTGCAAAGTATGATGTATGCCAAAGGGTCAAAGCTGAATATCAGCAACCTGCTGGATTGCTCCAACCACTCAAGGTTCCCGAGTGGAAATGGGATAAAGTCGGAATGGATTTCATCACTGGACTACCTAGGTCAAACAAGGGACATGACTCCATCTGGGTCATAGTCGATCATTTGACTAAAGTAGCCCATTTCCTTCCTGTTAAGACTACCTATGATGGCAACCAGCTAGCAACTTTATACATAAAAAAATCATAAGTCTTCATGGTGTTCCCAAGGAGATTGTGTCAGATCGAGGAACCCAGTTTACCTCAAGGTTCTGGAAGAAGTTCCAAGATGCCATGGGGACCAAGTTGTCCTTCAGCACAGCTTTCCACCCACAGACCGGAGGTCAGACAGAGCGAGTGAATCAGATACTCGAAGACATGCTCCGAGCCTGTGTCTTAGCATATGGAGCTAGGTGGGAAGATTGCCTCCCTTTCTCCGAGTTCTCCTACAACAACAGTTATCAGTCAAGCCTCCAGATGGCACCATTTGAGGTGTTGTACGGACGCAAGTGTCGCACACCCCTCAATTGGTCAGAAACCAGAGAAGGACTAGTGTTTGGGCCCGATATCCTCCGTGAAGCAGAAGAGCAAGTACAGCTAGTCATAGAGCAACTGAAGACTGCCAAGTCGAGACAGAAGAGCTATGCCGACACTCGTCGCCGACAAGTAGACTTCCAAGTCGGAGACTATGTATACCTGCGAGTAACTCCTCTTAAGGGAACCAGGCGTTTCCATGTTAAGGGAAAGCTCGCCCCAAGATATATCGGCCCCGTCGAGATCACCGCACGATGCGGAGAAGTGGCTTACCAGTTGGAACTGCCACCTGAACTATCCGATGTGCACAACGTATTCCACGTGTCACAACTCCCGAAGTGTCTCCAAGTTCCATACAAACCTGATCTTTACAAGAACGTCGATCACCAAGCCATTGACCTTCAGCCCGATTTGACCTACCGCGAGAGACCCATCTGCATTTTGGACGAGGCTGAACGACGCACTCGAAGCCGCACCATCAAGTACTTCAAGGTCCAGTGGAGCAACCATACTAAAGCAGAAGCAACCTGGGAACGTGAAGACTACCTTAGATCCGAGTTTCCGTATCTCTTTAAAGCCTAGTTTAGGAATCTTGGGGACGAGATTCTTGTAAGGGGGGTAGGTCTGTCACACCCTGCATTTTGTAACATTTCATTTGCATTAATAAAGCATTGAAATTTAGATCAACAAAAACTTCTGCATTATTTTGGCTTTTATTTTGGAGTTGGATTTTTGTGTCTGGTTTTTCAAGTGCTCTTTAAAGTCAACTACTCCACCTTCTGTACTTCATCTCCTTGCCCCAAACTTCTGCCCAATGATCATGCCATGTGTATAGTGCAATATAGTATTTTCCTACAAAAATAATTTGGGGAAATAGTATTTTCAAAAACTAGTTTTCCAAAAACCCCTGAATTGAGGTTTGCACTACAAGTACTTGATTTGGGGTATAAAAAATATTTCAAAGATTTTATTTGAAACCTATTAGATATAGGATTCCCATAAACCACAAAATATAATTTTATAAGTTATTTTCCTATTTTACTTAAAAGCTTTTTCTGAAGGCCAGAAATGGTCTTTAATAGGTAAAAATTATTTTATTGTTTCAAAAATATTTGACAAAAATCAGGGAAACTAAGTGGACATATATTTTCCATATATAAGAGTTTCAACACATGGTCATGTTCAAAATATTGGACAAAACCTCCCAAAACCATTTCTGCCCATTTCAAGGATTTGAAATATTTCTAGAGGAAATATTTTCATAAAAATCCAAGGAAAATACAGCAAGTCACAAATGCATATTGTGATCACCTTGCAAGGCCTCATATCAATCAAGGTCATTTTGGCTCACCAAAATGCCCCAAAACCTCTCTGGCCAGAATCAAATTTGAACAAGTTTGTACTACCAACTTTCTCTCCTTGATCCCAACTTTTGTGGGCATGTACACATGACCAAATGAGCCCACTACACCAAGTGGTGCATCAAGGGGAAGTGATTTGCTCAACAAGATCTACACAAGTTCATTTCTGCTAATTTCTAGGGTTTAAAAAGTTGCATTGGCAACTTTTCCCAAATAAGCTCCAAATTGATGGAAGACCCTAATTATATGTGTCATTTCACCATGTGGAGTCTCATGGCAATTGGAAATATTTTTCTTACCCAAACCATTATCAAACACCATCTGCCACTTTTCAAAAATCACCATTTTGACCACTAAAACTATTCTCCTTGAGCTCAACTGTTTACCACAGCTCCTCCTAGTCCTCTCCTACCTCCAGTAACTCTTCCCTGGCCTCAGCTCAATGATTGAGGGGTAAAATGCCCCCATTTACCTCCCTGGACAGCCCCTCTCTCCCTCTTCTTCTACCTCTCTCCTCTCCTACTGGCCACCCAGGGCATCCAAGGCCATCTCCTACTTCTTTACTCCTCCCTAGAGCTACCAAACATGCTTGGTCATGCCCACTTTACCAAAAAATGGCATGCCGGCAATTTGCATGCTCTCGAGCGCGCTACAGTGCGCTCCCGCACTATAGCCGCCCCCTTCCAACCGCCTCTGGCCACCTCGGGCCTCCCCAGCGCGCCCGACGATGCGCCTCAATGTCTGCGACACGCCACACTTCTATCGCCTCCTCCTTCTCCCTCCTCTCGCCCCAGCCCGCACGCGCGCCGGCCGCCCGAGCGCAGCAGTGAGCCCGCTCACCCGCGCGGTGCGCTGGCCCCCTGCTTTCCTCTCTTCTCTCCCCTCACCCTAGACCAACCCCACAAACGCCTCAGACACGCCCCGATGAGCCCTCGGGACCCGCTTCGATCGCAACAGGCTCGCCGGCGCACGGGTCCTCGGGGGACCGCCGCCGGCGCACGGGTCCTCGGTGGACCGTCGCCCGCCTATTTAAGGGCCTCCCCGAGCCCTCCTCTCGTCACCACTCGCTCTCTCACTCCCCTAATCATCCCCCTGCACCCCAGTTCCTTTCCAGAGCCTCACAAGCTCGAGATCGAGCTCGAGCTCCACTGCTTCGGCTCGCCGGAGTTCGGGAGGTACAGGCCGTCCCCGGCCCCCTTTCCTCTCAATCTGGAACCCCTGCAGCTCTCTGATCCTTTCCCCTTGTTTCCCCTCTCTGTAGCTGCCGGAAACGGCCATAACCGCCGCCGCCGAAGCCCCTCCGCCGCGTGACCTCATCGCCGGCGAACCAAGCCACCCCGGAGACCGGTTCCGCCTCCACCCAAACGGCGACGCCACGCTGAGTCCGTCCCTGCCCTTGTCCAAGTTCGCTGTGCCCTGCATCGTCGCCGGTAAGCCTCGCCGCCGTCGGACGAGGGTTGAGGAAGACCCTGACAAGGGGCCCCGCCCGTCAGCCTCTCTGTCCTCTCCCTCTCCCGCGCCCTCTCTCAACGCTGAGTCCGTCCCTGCCCTTGTCCAAGTTCGCCATGCCCTGCATCGTCGCCGGTAAGCCTCGCCGCCATCGGACGAGGGTTGACGATGACCCTGACAAGGGGCCCCGCCCGTCAACCTCTCTGTCCTCTCCCTCTTCCGTGCCCTCTCTAACTGACGCCGGGCCCCGCCCGTCATGTTTAAAAATCTGGCTGGGGCGCTGCCCTGCGGCTGTTCTGGCCCAGCAGGCTTCGCCATGCCCTGCATCGTCGCCGGTAAGCCTCGCCGCCATCGGACGAGGGTTGACGATGACCCTGACAAGGGGCCCCGCCCGTCAACCTCTCTGTCCTCTCCCTCTTCCGTGCCCTCTCTAACTGACGCCGGGCCCCGCCCGTCATGTTTAAAAATCTGGCTGGGGCGCTGCCCTGCGGCTGTTCTGGCCCAGCAGGCATAGTTCCCCTTCCCCTTTTTCTTTTCTGTCAAACCTGTAAAAAATTCCACAGGATTAAATATTCACCCAAATGCAATTATTCCAACTCCTAAATCCTTGTAATAATCCCACCTATTTATTGGTGCAGTTTTCACTCTTATCAAACCAACTTTTCTTCACTTTCAAATTCAAATTTGAATTTGAGCATTTATGCATGTCATTTAAAATCCCTAGCACTATTTCCATGACTCCAAATCCAAAACTAGGAATTTTCCCCTTCTTAGTTTTCACCCTAGTATTTAACAAAAATGAGTTGACATTTTTCTGAGCACTTTGGTTTTTCGGTTTTATTATTACCTTATTTTCTTGTTATTATTTTTGCGACGATAGATTGCGTTGCTGACGAAAGAGTTGGACCAGAAGACTTTGAAGACCCAGAAGACTTTGTTGAGCCAGGCAAGCAGCCCTTTGACCATGTCTAAGAAACCCCTTTTTATGCATGACATATAGCACCATATTGTTGTTGCAACGGAATCATGATGAGGTGGAACAACTTTGATGGTTTGCCTCCGTTACATCCTCGTTGATACTTGCATTGTGCATGACCCTACCTCCTTATGAGGGTTATGCCGGTGGGAGTAGATAGGATGCTAATGTAGTTGCTATGCAAAAAGGGACGGGAATATGCATGGTGATGGAGATAAAGTTTTTTCAAAAGACTTTTTGAAAACACCGTCGGGTGCCACTTATGCCTGAGGGAGATAATGAGATGGGTAACCACTTGATGACGAAGTGGTGTACCGAGACAATTGTGTGTGTTATTTTCGAAAACTGATTAGATTTAAGATTTGTCGACTGTCCCAACCTTACATGCGCAACCACTCTACCCTTATATGGGAAAGGGCATTATTGTTTACCTTAGCCGATACTAGATTGGAGCCCGCATTACTAGTGACGGGGGAAAGTTGGTGCTCTCTCTCGGGACGGGGTCGTGCCAGGTAGGGCGGCCAAGAACATTTTTATGGGGCACCGGACACACCGTTGGTACCCCATGCCAGTGGTATGTGATCAATATGGGAGCAAGGCTCCACAATTTTAAGTTGTGAAAGGTTGGGCACGGGGGTTACTACCAATCGAGTGGACTCCTTGTTAGTGTCGTCTAGGGAAAGATAGTGATCGGGTGCTTACCCCGGGTACTTGAGAAACCACGGGTCGTGGATGACACGAAAGTTCCACGGATCTTGTGGGTAAAGTGTGCAACCTCTGCAGAGTGTAAAACTATTCGAATAGCCGTGTCCACGGTCAAGGACAGTTGGGCGGTGCTGCTTAAACTACGTACAGAATTTTACAAACCACGTGTGTGTGGGTGTGGGTGTGGGTGTGTTGATGAAGCTAAATGGGTTAAGTCAGATGACTTGACACGATGATCAAGTTGGATTGGTGTCCAACTCTGATAACTGTTACTTGGTCATACGGATGTTTGTCCTCTCATGATGCATACTTTACATGTTGATAGATCATGTCATTGCACTCAAAACTAGCTTTCTACAAACTACCTACTTAGTGTTATATCATTGCATCATTGTGCCCTGTTCCAATTGTGGGTTGCTTGCGAGTACATTCAAAGTACTCATTAGCTTGCCACTTGTTATTTAATTGGCCAGGCATGGAAGAACAGGAGTTTGAAGAAGAGTTCTGTGGAGATGAGCATGCGAACTAGGACGTTTCCCAGTCAGAATTCCTGTAGGGTTAAGGCAGATGGCATGGGTTCTACTTATCAATGAAGATTTCCGCTACTTAAGTTTATTTGGTATTCAGCCCTTGTGGCTTTATCTATGTAAGACTTGACCATAATGGTCATAATTTGTGTAATATGTATGGATGTAAGACTCTTGTTATTCAGCTTCTGTGTGTTCAGTGAGCATTGATCTCTAGGATCACTGTACACGTGCATTCGGTGATCTCGACATATGAGTCGGGGTCCCCACAGTTTCTATGATAGAAATGACCGGGGTGGTCTATGTGTGCGCGTCGTTCATGTACCATCTAGCTAGATCGATTGAAAGAAGACTATGGTGGGTCTGGAGATCGACCGATCTAGAGAGGCCGGAGAGGATGAATGTATGCTTAAAAAGATAGATGAAAGCTTGGTTATAATTAGTGCATGGTAGAGTGACCTAGATGTGTGTCGAAGAGCGACCTGATGACGAGCGAGATACAATCCCGATGCCTTGGGAGATCAATTAGGTTTGACAAGCACAAAGAGGAAGAGAGGTGGTATGTGTGTGTGCAAGAGAGAGAGAGAGAGAGAGGGAGGGAGGGAGAGAGAGAGACCCCAAGATGAAACTGAGAGAGAACAAGTGGGTGCATGTGTGATACCTAAGGCGGATTCAAAATTTTGAACCGGTGATCATAGCATCAGCAAATCATATATAAATGGTATTCAATGTTCTTTTCGCTTTTGAACGTACAATATACTCCATCGGATCCTTTCTAGTTTACATACAAGTTTTATGTGTAGACAAAGTATCTCTACTTTGATCAAACTCACAGAAAAAAGTATCAAGATTGAACAACGCCCAATCAATATTTTTATATTCGTACGCACTCCTAGATTTGTATTCAAATAGAAATGGTTTCCAATTTGTTTTCAAACATGTGAATGCTTGTTCTCGCACATGCTCTTCCTACTAGGATTTCGCCACGTATAGCCAGTCCAACAGTAACTTTTTTAAGCTCCCTGTCCAATAGTAGTAGAAGTAGTAGTACTGGTGGATTACTTACAACATCTACAGTAGAGTATGGAGTGCTCATAGTACTAGTAGTATACCACTCCCTCCATTTTTATTTACTCCACATATTAGAATTGACTCAATTCAAACTTTGTAATGTTTGACCAAATTTATAGAAAATAATTTAAATATTTAGCATAACAAATCTATATGATGTGGAAGTACATTGAACAATGAATCTAATGGTATTGATTTGTTATTGTATATGTTGATTTTTTTGTCTATAAACTTTGTCAAAGTTTGTAAAGCTTGACTTTGACCAAAACTAATATGCTGAGTAAATAAAAATGGAGGGAGTACTAGTAGCACTCGGCCGACCTCTCACTCTTCTAGTAGTATAAATGACGCGGGCGGGGGAGGGGGAGGGACGTTGGTTTGCTCGAAACTGTGATCCCACAAACGAGCGAAAATGCAAGACGAAGCACGTTCCATTCAGTGAACGACATGGAGGGTCCAGTGTGCCGGGGTGCAACGCGAACGCGACAAGAGTGATGTACACTGTTCGTTCCTTATGAACTTGCATATTTCGAGTACTCCTTTTTTAACACAGTACAGACGCAAACGCTCATACATGCGTGCATACACTCACCACTATGAACGCACACATGCACACCCTACCCCTATGAGCACCTTTGAGAGATTGAGCCGTCATACCTCTATCTCTACTCTTATCTCTATTCTCGGTGATGATGGTGTGCCTGCCATCTTGCAATATACACCGTCCAATCTATATATGTTGGATAGAAAGCAAACTATGGCAATTTTGCAAAAGGATACCCGCACCTCTATCGTTCATCCTTATCTCCCACTACTTCATTGTTGAGTAATTAAAAAAGGAAGCCTCTAGAACAATATGGCATGGTAGCTGTTGCCGGCGTCGTCCATCCGCATGTCTCCGCTGAGTTCGACCACCAATCACCACCGCACCCCACTCCTCCTCACCTTATCTCTCCTCTTTCTCGAGATATCATTTTTCGATGAAATTCTTGAGATACCATTTTTCGACGAAATTCTCGAGATATCATAAAAAATGCATCATGATGTTCCATGCAATGCACCGGCATCTTGCTAGTAATCTTGAGACTTACTAAGCCAGCGCCTCGTCGTCGACAAGAATGGTGGGGAGGTCTGGACGTCTGCCACGTGAAACTCCAAAACTTTGGTCCCATCCCACCCCACAACTCTCCAGGCTCCAGCCATCCGGCTTTGCAAACTCCATACAGTCAAAACCGATTGATCAGTGGTCACTGGAACCACTATTCACACCAGAACCTTCGCCACTCGGCCTACGCTAGCTATTTGTCAGCCAGTCACCACTGCCCCAAAACCACACCTCCTCTCCATCCCATTTCCCCCAACTTTTGATCCCCTAGCCCGCATCAGTCGTCCACTAGTTCACTGAAAAGCCATGGTGCGCCACAAGATCACGTACTACAAGATGCTGACACCGGAGCGCGACGCAAAAATCGTGGCGGCGGTCAGTGCCACAGACCTTCGTTCCCAAGCTCGCTTTGTGGCGGACCAATCCCTGAGTTCTCTGGAGCCAAGCTCTGAGGAGGAGGAAGCCGATCCAATGTTCATGGCGGAGATCGCAGCGCAGAAGGCCCCGAATGCGTATGAGACAATGGATGTTGACTTCGTGCCGACGTCCGGGTCCCCCATGGTGTAGGCGGATCAGCGGTTCAACCTGGCGATCCAAAAGGAGGACCGGAAGGCACAGGCTCAACTCGACGTGGAGCGTGTGGATGCCGCTGCCATCAAGGCCCTCCTACAGGCGAAACTGGATGTCCTGGACTTGAACCGGGCGGCGGAGGCTCAACTCGACGCGGAGCATGCAGATCCTGCTGCCATCAAGGCCCTCCTGCAGGCAGAACCGAATGTCATGGACGTGAACCGAGTGGTGCTCACGTCCGAGCAGACCACCCGCATGCTCCACGTGAATGAGTAGCTGGAGGCCGACGACAACCACGGTGCGGAGACACACGTCGGCAGCTACGGCTGGTTCGTGCCGGTAGTCAAAACGATGAGGTCGTCTCATTCCGCGAGCAGTGATAGTTTTTCTTTATGTTGTTGTTTTTAGGTATCTTTTTGTTGTGTAAAAACATATATTTATGCAAGTCGCCTGACTATCATCATTCGGGTCAGTCGACCATTTCAGGCAGTTGGATGAACATCCTACGTCTCCTAACCCTTCTTCATCTTCTTCCTCACCTCTTCTTCTTCCCCAATAGACCACCGACGAGGCGCATGGATCTTCCCCGACATGCGGTTGGATAAACATACTGTATGAATGAAAAATATGTGTCAGCAGTAGGATGAATGAGTTTGGTTTGATCACATGCAGTAGCACGTGTCAGTGAGGGTGTGTTCCCTTGGTTTGATTTGCGGTGTGGAGGAGCGACTATGTGAGGGTGCGGTGCGACCGCGACATCCGTGCGCAAGTGTACCTCCTTTTCATTTTGAAAAACTTTAGGCAAGCTTGGCAAAAATGTCTCGCAGAGTATGGCAATGCAAGGCCTAGACCCAAACAGGAAAGTACATATGTACTACTTGTGTTAAAAAAGAAAGGCGGGGTTTTCCTTCGCGGGATTGATCGATACAAATCCTCGTTTGACATGTCAATTAATGCGTATTTTTTCTCCAATGCCCAACGAGCTAACCATCTCACTCCTCATTGCTTGATTAATGGAGCGCCATGCAAACCAACCTTCTCACTTTCGCATGCATGCAAGGGTATATTAATGTCCTTGGTTGCTAGTACAAGGCAAACCCATCAATTTTGCCTCGATTAATGTTAGTGGCCTTCTGCAAATTGTAATTTTGATACTGGCCTTGTATATAAAAAATGGAGGTAGTAATTGTTTGACTTCCTTCCCCATTGCGGCCAGGTCGATGATATCTCGAACGTTGTGGCTTTGGTGAAGTGCGTTTGGCGGAGCACACCATTGATGGAGACCATAGTAAGTCGTTTGCAAGTGCCTCCTCCAAGCCAAAAGAACCGCCTTCTGTGCATCCAGGAAGTCTGTTGAACCAATGGACACGTAAACGTACTAGTATTACACAATAACATCGTCCGTCCAGCTTAGTGCGATACGGATGTTTCCCGAAGAAGATGATGGAGAAGCGGAGTCAGCAAAGAGTGAAATGATGGTTGCTTCGTCCATGCTTTGTGATTTGATGCCTCACTACTTTGTGATTTGTGATTGAAGGGACAGGGGAGTAGACTCTGTGATCTATACTATACATGCACCCAAGCATGGGAGAAAGAAGAGAGAGGTTGCATTTTTCTATTCCTTCATTCAATCAATTAGGGAGCTTTGGTTCCATCTTTCTGACTTTGGCAGCACCCTCCACAATGGTTCCCATCGATGCCAAAAGCTATTTTCACATTTGGCTACACATTGTGGATGCCCTTAACCATACCACTTGGTTTTGCTCCTGTGTGCTATCTATATTAATCTTGATTATATTGATCTAAAAAATTATAGTATCAAGATTAGTAAAAAGGAGGTGATTTTTCCGCGCAGAAGGCGGGGGAGGTTTCTTATTTTTAGAGGACGTTGGCCTGGTTGTTTGCTAACATGCGGTCCCACATGTCAGTGCTTTACCAAGCCGATCCGCGTCCCACGTGAGGCAGAACAACGGCAGAAGCAACATGTGGTTAAGTTGAAGAAGATGAGGGAGAAGCGGATTAAACAATGAGTGAAATGATGGTTGCTTCGTCCCTCCAACTTATTTTTTTAGCACCACTTCGTCCCTCCAACTTAACTATGGGAAAGGTGCAGCTCTGTGATTTGACACCTCATTGCTCATTATTACTATGTCGGCGCCATGACTGGGGTGCTTCACCCGTGCTACTCTGCACTGTTATTTAGGTATGGCACGTGGACCCGGTTGCTTGATATCCCACATGTTGACGAAAGGGACTAGAACATTTATGAAAGCGAGCGCTCCACTCTTACGATGGAGGAGTACACGACACGGCGGCCCAGTGAACTGTTACTTGTACTGTAGTACTACTATAGTTTTGTTGTTTCACACGATCCATCGATATGAACCCGATTAAACATGCAAGGGCGGGTTTTTCCCCGTGTAGTAGATGATACTAGCCATACATTTCAAAGGCAATTTTAGTGTATGCAAATTGAATAGTTAAGTAACAATATGAGATCTAGTAAAACTAAAAAAACATATGATTTATTGTGTTAGAGTGTAGTAGTAGTGCTGTATTGCATAGTTGTTAGATGTAACATGCAAGAACATGTAGAGATGTACTTTTGGAGGGCCTACAGAGAGAAATTGGGCACAAAGAGGATCCAAATATTTGTATTCGTCTTCATAGCATTTGTAACTCATATTACAGTTTGTACAGTAGAAGTGAATGCTTGTTCACTCTTACGAAACCAGTACAATAATAATTTGGTGGCGTGTGCCAATTTAGGCACTGGCATGTTGGCCTACTCGGCTCCACAGAGAGAGCAAGAGAAGAGATAAATACACTTGCGGTCAGTTTATTTCAAGCAAAAAGTGTAATACGGTCACCGCACTTCAGAATACGCTCATTACGGTCACTATATATGTTTTGCGGTGATTATACGGTCACTTGCTCACCGTTCAGCATCGCATTGCACTTTGTTGACTGGCCAAATAGTCTGTGTGGCACTATGCTGACTGGTTAAATTAGCCACGTTCCTTGTGGGTCCCACCTATCAGTTCTCATAGGAAAAAGGTAAGTTAAACACAAATTTATGCAGGCACGACAAGACTCCAACCCGTGCGCGGGAACCACCTGGTTGTGTGTGTGTGTCTGTTAGGGCCTGATGTGTGTGCATGCATGTCTAGGTTGAGCGCTTGAGCATGAGCAGGTGTGTTGGTCGTGTGGTGTGTGCATGCATGCGTGCGCGTGAGCGTGTGAGCATTGCATGTGTGCGTGGCTATGTGTGTATGTCTGAGTGTTGCGTGCATGCAGTTCATGTGCATGCGTGCGTGTGTGTATAATCACCACAGCAGCTCCTTTGTGTTAAAACAGATGGCTCAGCATACCAATACAAGGCCACCTTGTCCGATGTGCCCGCGGTCATGACTTCAAATACCCACCGTCCAATATTTTTTTATCATTTATTTTCATTCTTATACACGCCGACAGGTGGGCCCAATGGTAGTGAGATAATTTGATGCAACACTAGAGATGCCACGTGGAGCGTTTAACTGGTCAACTAGTCGTGTTTTGAACAAATACAGAGCTGTACAGTGAGCCCGTGACTATATAATAACCACAAAACGTAAATGGTGACTGTGGATTCTGAAGTCCAATGTACGTGTCGTGCTTTCGCTTCAAATACAGTGATTGTCGCTGTATATATCGTGAGAGAAAGATGAAACATGCATGAATGTGATGGAGGCGTACTTTTAGAGGACCTAGAGATAGTTTGTTTGCATGCGTGAAATGGGCGTAGAGGGGGTGTGTGCGATGGAGAGAGATGTTCTTTGTTCCTCTTTATTATGACTAACTTTATATATAGTATAAAAATATAAAAAATCATAGTGTGGAACAAATATCATTGGGTGCACCATGCAATGCAAATTAACTTTCATACTCCATATAACTTTGTAATGTTGTATATATGTAGAAATTCTAAAATATTTTCTTGGCCACACTTTGTGTGGATTTATTCAAAAGGAATGTCGTATGTAAAGTAAACGTCAAGAGAGGGCTTTTCAGATCAATGGGGTACGTGATGTAACATGTGCGAATGTGTAGTTGATGTATTTGGCAGGGCCTAGAGAGGGTATGTATACGTATTACATATTTGAGAGAGGCATGGATAAAGGGGTCGGTGGGGGCGACGTGGGAGAGAGAGCACAAGAAATGAGAGAGGTCTAGAGAGAGAGACGAATAGGATGTCATGGCGAGAGATGCCCTTGAGTGTGTACATGCAAGGGGGGAGGGGATAGGGGCATGAGGAGAAAATATTTTATGCGTTGTCTGTGTTAGTATGTATGGGTGTGAGAAGATAATGAGACCTAGGGGCAGAGGGTGTGTCATCACATGAGGTCCGGTGGGCCGAGGTGAGGCCCTTGGTTTGGTTCCGTCCTGCACCACATTGGTCGGCCCGTGACGCATTCAGGCAGACCCATGGAGGACTACTCGTACAAGACAAAGATATCAGTGTCGTGAAGGACTCTCTGTCCACTAACAAAGCCGGCTAGGATTTGGAACCCTAGCTCCTCGAACTAAGGTAACCCCTTATCTCTGATATTACCATCCATCCAACCTAACTTTAAGGGGCATCCTACATAATGGTCTACTGGAATCATATTCGTCAATTAGGAAGAGAGGTGGAGACAATGCGTGCGAGACATGCCTAAAGATAATGTGCGTGCGGGAGACACGCAGGTAGGTCTATGTATAGAGAAAGGGTCGATGGGGATTGTGTGTGCTTATGCGTGTGAGAGGAAGAGTGCTTGTGATAAAGGTTAGTGAAAACAGTCGTTAATGGTTGCGAGAGGGAGGGAGGGTGATATCGAGAGCATGTGTGTGAGAAAGACACCTCGGGAGAGAGTGTGTGAGCATGTGTGAGAGACCACTTATGAATATACACTGTGTGCACGTATGTGTGAGAGAGAAAGTTAGCGTGTGTGCGAGGAGAGGGCTATGGAGAGTGAAACTACACGTAAAAGACTGATGTACACATTGATTAAAATATAAATTGTATCCAGATATTAGGATGGGATCATGACATTTGCAATTCGCGTAAGGAACGGTCATTGATCCATCAGACATCTCTATTCTATCAATTTGAGCATGTCTATGTTATTATTTGACATAATTGATCCATAGAGTCAGTATTTCGAACTCCAGACAATGCATCGCTTTAGCAATTTGAATATAAACGTGAGTATAGTTCATGTTGTGTGTGTAAAGCACATTGTACATACAAAAGTTACACAATGAACATTATAAATAGCATACATTTGAATTCAACTTAAGGTGGTTTTAAAAATTCGAATTCAACATGAAGTCCTTTCAATTATTTGAATTCAAGATCATGGCATTTTTAAATCATAACTAAATTATGCGGGCACCAATATTTGCTCTGGTTTTGTATATAATAGCATATATAGTTGTGTACAAAATAGATTCAAATTTACCTCCTCCGTTCCAAAATAATAGTAGTTATAGGATTTTCAAGTGTCAAAATTTCAAAAAGAAGCGCATAATTTAATGAGGTTTTCAAACATGCAAGGTCAAATTTAACGTTGTCTATTTAGGTCGATGCTCAAAGTTCAAGAGTACTCTAAACATGAATGCTTCTGTTTCAGAATTTCGAATGAAGTGCCAAAAGAGCCTCCACTCGCCCGAAACCGCATGAGACCAATGTTTGGTAGAAGGAAATTACTTTTCTAACTCCGACCCGTGAAGCCTACCAGCCCGACGTCTATAGGTCTAAACCGGGGTAGGTTTGTAACTTCATCTAAATGCCACGCAACCACCTCCGAAAAACATTCATACACCATGGTCACCTAAACACACATTTGCTCGGCCGAAATCGCTCCCGCCCACTATTCGGGACACCTGGGATTACCGTCCTACACCCCGCAGTAGGTCTGAAATTTAAGAGGGGGCAAAGTTTGTACTTTCCCCAAATTTCAAATAAGTGTGTCCCATCTGTTTAAAACAAAAAACAAAAACAAGCGTGCCCCATACCGAAACATGGTCCCTTAGCTCCCCCCCCCCCCCCCCCCCCCCCCCGCCCCCATCCGATTTCGCATTCATACTCCATGGGCGCCAAACCGACCTCTCCACCAGCCGTGCCACACTGGCATCCTCCGTCTGCCACCCCATCCTACCCATCAACCGCCGCCCTCCTCCATCATGCTGGAGCCGATACCCCGACGTCGTCATCCACCGCAACCACAACGCCCTCCACGGCTAGTAGTTGAAGCCGAGGCCAAGCTGCCTCCAGGACGACGACGTGTGCCGTACCCGACCCAGTTCAACCACGCCGTCCAGCGCCTCACCGCTGCCCCTCCAAGGTCGCCACCATCCACAACACCAGAGCTGTTCCCGCTGCGCCGTCCTTCACCGCCTCAGATCTGCTTCCCCTCCACCGACAGTCCTCCACCGCAACACAGACAACAATTTGGCCATGGATTTGTCCAAGGCTGCACCCTCCTCCAAAATACCGGTTCTCGGTAAAAAGAAGAACATTGCCATGATATCAGGAGGACACAACATTGGCAACCGGAACAGGTACTCCTATTCCCTTATTCGTGCAAATCTTACGTGTCTTCTTGCACGGTATTCATCCCATAGAAGACACTAGTTGACTGCCTCTTCCTACACCTTCTTCCTGATACTAGATGTTCCTAGTAACTCGCGATGCATAAGGTTTCTCCTCATATACTATTTCACCTTACCTAGAGGTCCGTCGCCCCCTGGATTTCAATTACTGGTCAGTCAATTCTCAATTAAAGGAAGCATTCCCGAGTGTAACAGGCGCTAGTCGGCCTATTACGCTGGGGAAGCAGCACTTCATTGTTTATCTTAGAGGTGTGTGGGGCCTAGGAGTTGTTGGCGCCCGACCTAAAGGTCGGCTGGGCTTAAAGGGATGGCCGGGGGGCGCTGCCAAGCACAACGGTGGTGTGAGGTCGAGGGGAGGGTGGGACGGCGGAGGCAGGGGTCTGGGTCGATGGTCGCTGGAGGTTCAAGAAAGATCGTCAACAGTGAATGGCGGGACATAGACAAAGGCCATCTTCCCGCTCCTTGTAGGTCGGACGGTTCATAAAAAAATTGACTTACCTATTTATTTTCAATCGACTTTTATTTTTGTAGGACCACATGTGGTGGTGTGCTGGAGGAGTACCCGCATTTCCCAGCCATCCCTATGCTCATATATTACAAAATCATATGGAGTAGAATCAATTTTGTTTGCCATGCAATGTTGTAGAGCTATTTTATGTCTCCTGTCATTTATTTTTCAGCCACCTGCTATCTGCTACTTTTACAGTGCACTAGTTCTGCACACACTTCACCCATACTCTGACTATGTTTTTTATGCATGGGTGACGGTGTCCTGGACTAGGGGGTACTCAACACGTCATCTACCGATCTGTTAGATTGGGCCGAGGACCCCCATGGCTGTATACTCATGGGCCAGTTCAGACAGCTGCCGCATACATGGAAGATTCCACAAGACTTGGCGATCAAGACAATGACTCCTCCCCACCGGCGTATTTGGCTAGGATTCTTGTTATCCTAGGACTCTGGTGCATTATATAAATCGAGGCCAGGCTAGTCGATAGAATACATACAACAATCATACCATAGGCTAGCTTCGAGGGTTTAGCCTCTTTGATCTCGTGGTAGATCAACTCTTGTACTACCCATATCATCAATATTAATCAAGCAGGATGTAGGGTATTACCTCCATCGAGAGGGCCCGAACCTAGGTAAACATCGTGTCCCCTGCCTCCTGTTACCATCGATCCTAGACACATAGTTCGGGACCCCCTACCCGAGATCCGCCGGTTTTGACACCGACATTGGTGCTTTCATTGAGAGTTCCGCTGTGTAATCGGCAAAAGGATCGATGTCTCGCCCGCAGGTCAACTACGACACCGACATCTTCGTCGCCGGCTCGACTGGTCACCTTGGCTCGACCGAGGACCGTGCTCCATCTCCGATCATTATGTTCGGATGGGGGCCTTCATCAACATCAACTCTGATCTCTATCATGATCGTAGAGGAATCATCCATGGAGCTCGGGGGCTCAACGTCAACATTGCCCTCGGGAGACCGCGCAATTTTTCCAAACAACGAACTTGTATCCGCTGCCACCACCTCTTAGAGCATCGCTTTGACGATCCCTTTGTGGAATTGTGCGTAATTGAGTCTCCAACGACCATGCAAAATTTCGTCGAGTTCCGATGGAGGAATCTTCAACAATCTATAATATACCGGAGCCCTGTCAAATCTTGACGGGAATCTGGACGAGTTTAGGGCGTGGTGTCTAGCTTCTAGCTCGAACGTCCTTTGGAAGATCCAACCGTTGACCGGCTGCGGAATTACTATATCTACCACCCCTCAAAATTCCAGCTCGATCCGACCGTCCAAACTTCGGGAACCTTCCGATTAGTGCATCCCTTTTTGGATCTCTGCACGAGAACGAATCTGACCCGAATTCATCTTTTTATGAACGGGATTTCGGACATCCTTTTTGAAGGAAGTTTTGTATGGGGCATTGTGTTTTGTTCCCAAACACGTCCCGCTAATTTTGAAGTCTTTTCCAATATGATCTTCACCATCACGCTGGTGTCAAACCAGCCCGATAACGTTGTTCTACGGCTGCCGACCTGCGCTAGACACGTTGTCACTTTATTGAGCCAAGCTCAACTTCTTCGGATCATCATCTCGGCAAGCCGAAAAAGAGTTCGGA
>NW_024120750.1:0-8315 GCF_003073215.2 Triticum urartu
CTAATGATGTGATCTCGTTAATCAAATAACAACTCTTTGTCCATGGTTAGAAAATATAACCATCTTTGATTAACGAGCTAGTCAAGTAGAGGCATACTAGTGACACTCTGTTTGTCTATGTATTCACACATGTATTATGTTTCCGGTTAATACAATTCTAGCATGAATAATAAACTTTTATCATGATATAAGGAAATAAATAATAACTTTATTATTGCCTCTAGGGCATATTTCCTTCAGTAACTTCTATACATTTGCATTTTTTAATTATTTTTTGTATGTAACAAAACAGGGCAACAACTTTACTTCTCTGATGGGTGTATTGTGCAGGCTAATAAGAAGGAGAAAGCATTAGCTTCTTACAAGACCAAAGTAGTGAAGCACTGGGAAGCCATCTCTACCATATATTCAAAAGATCATGCGGACGGTGAAGGTGCCAAGACAGGTGCTGAGACTGCTGCTGAGACTGCTGCAGATCTAGAAGAAACAATTGAAGTCTCTCCAGAAACGGTACCAAAGAGACAACGAACAGGTGATGCCATTATATGCATGATTGGAGAAATGAGGACTACTTTCAAGGATGCTTTGAAGACAACTGATCCACTTCCATTGCCAAAGGTTACTACTCCTTCTGAAATACTTGCTGCACTTGAGTTGATACCAGAGTTGGCAGAAGTAGACATGTTGCACTCTTACAGAAAGTTGATTCTTAATGAGCGCTTGTTTGAAGCTCTAATGGAGCTTCCCATGCACATGAGGAAGGCTTGGCTGCTATTATTGCCTTGAAGTTATGATTCCTGTGTCTTGTTAAACTTCTTGGAACTATGTACTGTTTGGTGTGTTATGATTCCTTGAACTATGTATTATTGCCTATCTGAACTATTTGGTTTGTTACATTTGGAACTATGTACTATGTACTGTTCAACTTCTACTTATTTGAACAATTGTGATGTTACATTTGGAACTATGTGCTGTTGAGAATTTGAGACATCTATTTAAACTATATGTGTTGTACTGTGTTGGTGTAAAATTATTTTTGATTCTTTTTGTGTCAATATTATATGATGTCATCCTCGATTTCTAGAATAATTGATGATAATTTTTACTATATAATCATCCAATTATAGTCATACAACTACTGTTTTAATGCATATAGTAATGTTGCTATGCAATTCCAGTGTTTGACATCCAAACACGATTCTGTATTGAAACCTCAGGACGATTCCGTGAGCCAATTCGATATACATCCAAACAACCGAATTCGTATTCATGTCCATTACAATTTCCTGTCTGAATTGGAATTGAAACCAATACAATACATATGCCTCCAATACAGACATCCAAACACAGCGTTAGAGAATTCTTTCTACAAAGACTAGCAAACATGCCCGTGCGTTGCACCGGGATAAAAAAACATCACACGACTCTAAACATGACCAAGACAGAAGAAAAACTCCATGCGACTCTAAAAATGACTCTGAGCCCTCCCCTCCCTCTCACACACACACGCCCTCTATTTCAACAGGTCACGCACCCATGTCCTTGCTTTATATAAGAGCTAAAACGGTAATTAAAAACCTATTCTCCATATTACTACAACATGCAGAAGTTGAAAGGCTAACGAAAACAAAAAAAAAATATTGACTGGTTGCAAATTATAGTTAACTAAAAACAACAAATAAAGTACTAATAATCATGTTTATCTATAAAAAATTAGGTAAACAAATGGTGCTGGGCTCTAACAAAATGTTAAAAAAAATAAGCATTAAGTTATTCTGAAAATTCTAAAAGGAAATTTTTGGAACACACGTGCTTTGGTACATTGATTTGCTACAAAATTATGTGCACCAACCACTACAGAAGAGGCACAGCATTGAGGAATTTCTGGCATAACACACCCAGGTAAGATCACACGCACAACCAACTATTGCTAAAGAAATATCTTGGCTTTCAAAGAAGCAAAAGAAGTAAACTTATGTTATATAATATGTAACAGAACCATAGAGAGTCCAAGAACGCACCAATGCTCTGCATCAGAACGTTGTATGGTATCCAATCAACTCAAGTGCGTGTAGCCAGTGATGGTTTTGGTCAGTTGACAGTGACCCAATCAGCATAGTGCTAAATGAATGGTCCGATCGATTAGCACATAAGTAATCACAACAATTGATGTATAAACATCTACTTTGGATGATCATGTGCATGCATACCTGTAGACGTGAACTCATGTGCTGGCCTGAAAGCCTTCCTGCAATCATCAAATAGGATTAACCAGTAACCAAGATAGTCTGCAGCTCCGTTTAATAATAAAATGGAGCGGGGGGAAACCCCTTTCGATCAAAAAAAAAAAACAAGATAGTCTGCAAGGTTAATAGGTATATGAGGTTTTCATCTGGCGAGTATCCATGTGTAGCTAGCTAACCTCCAAAGGAATCAACCCAGCAACTTGGCATGTTCTGCTGTCTTGTAAAACCAAAAGCTCGGAAGTAATCAGGAAGAGCCCTTCTTTTTGACACGGAATGGCAGGAGCTCTGCCTATGCATTGAAGTTCAGGAATGTGCAGGGAAGTGATACAGATCCAAGAAAAGGGATGGGAGCAAAAGGAAGAAAAAAAGAGCGATCACCAGCAGGCAGGCGGTGCCTGTACAGGGGCGAGACACTACAGTGTTAAATTCATCAGTAGAGCCCTTGCAACGGGTGAACAATTCAAAATCATCAAATTGCACGAATCAGCCATCAATTTTACAAATAAAATAATATTTATTAAGAATAACACATGCAAGGGAGAGAAGAACAGATGCACCGACGGCCAATTAGTCACCCCGAGGGAAAAGATAGCAGATGACGAAATAAAATTAAAGCCAGGCGTGATTCACCATAACATGCGATAAGGCAACAGCAGCATCGGACGCTGCATCGTCACAAGCTTTGCTCCATGCCACTTCAAGTTATGTGCAGACACTTACCGCCGTAGCTCTCCGCAACCTGCGCATCATCTTGTTTCAATAGGCGCTCCTCCTCATTTAGATCGAAGGGCTCCACTCGGATCCGATTCCTTCTCACGCGCGCCAGTGGGGGAAGGAGGTGGAGGAGGTCGGCGGTGGCTGCGCAGCTTCATGGCGACTGCCTACCCAGTCAAACGGGGGCGACGGGGCGATTTGAGGTCAGGCAGGTGGGGGACGACCGGACGATGCGATTGGGCTTGGTGGTTTTTGTTTCGTTGGGCCAAGCGTTGGATATGATGATATGTCCGATACAGTCAGGCCTTTCCTTTTTATGGGAGCAATTAGTTAACGGGGGCTCCTTCGGGAGCCTCGCAACGATCAGCGTCACTTGGCGCGCTCTCAGCCATTCGCTACGTGTCGCGCTCTGGATGCTTTCTTCAGATTTTGCTTTTTTATTTTTCCGCACGCGTTTTCGGCTTTTTAAACGGTTTTTTGACGTTTTGGTTTTTCCCCGGTCTTTCTTAGCTTCTCGAGCAAAAAAAATTTTGAAATTTTTTTTTCACAAAAAAACGCATTTTCTTGTTTTTTTCTTTTCGCGAAAGTCACGGTTTTTCTTCCGCGAGAGGTACGGTTCTGCTTTATCGAGAGTCACGGTCGTGCCTTTCGGAAACGAAAAAAAACACGTTTTTTGTTTTTTTTCTTTCGCGAGAGTCACGGTTTTTCTTCCGCGAGAGGCACAGTTGTGCTTTTGCGAGAGTCACGGCCGTGCCTCTCGGAAAGGGAAAAACAAAACGCGTTTTCTGTTTTTTTTTCTTTCGTGAGAGTCACGGTTTTGCTTCCGCGAGAGGCACGGTTGTGCTTACGCGAAAGTCACGGCCGTGCCTCTCGGAAAGGGAAAAAAATACGCGTTTTCTGTTTTTTTTTCTTTCGCGAGAGTTACGGTTTTGCTTTCGCGAGAGGCACGGTTGTGCTTTCGCGAGAGTCACGGTCGTGCCTCTCGGGAACGAAAAAAAAATACGTTTTCTGTTTTTTTTTCTTCCACGAGAGTCACGGTTTTGTTTCCACGAAAGGCAAGGTTGTGATTTCGCGAGAGGCACGGGCGTGCCTTTTTCGGAAAGGGAAAAAAACCGTGCTCCCGGTTGGTTTTTTTGCCCGGTTTTTTTCTTCCGGTTTTTTCGTAAAAAAAAATTTGTCAAAACCTATCAACATGGGATCTAGTTTTAAAGATCTCGACGCGAAGAATCCAATGGTGAAAACGGTTCGAGATTTGGACGCATGGTTTAAGAGATAAAACATTTTGAATAAATGGATCTACGAAAAAAGTGAAAACTCACAGGTTGGAACAAGTGGTGTGCTGCATGTGCGCCATTTGTCGCGACCTGGTAAAGTGGAGTGTTTTTTGCAACGAGTACTCCTTAATTAATGATTTCATTTTTTTATCCATTTTTCTCTTGTATGTAACGCATGGAAAAAAGAATTTAGCAAGGGGTCACGTGGGCGATGTAAACAATGATGGATCCACATGTTCGAAGGCCAATGTGGCAAGTGCCAGGCAGCCCGATCAAAGACGTACGACGATCGAAGCGGACGGCTCTTTTAAATCCCAGCCGTCAACTTTCATCGTTAACATAAAATCAATGGATATAAAGAAATAATATATAGAGAACTATGAAAACTTCCATCTTTTAATATTAGGTAAAGATATACTGTACTTCCATGGGCTAGTCCTGGATGGTCTTTCTTTTTTTTACAGGGGCAGCCGCCAGCCACCGCAGACCTTTCGTCTTTTCTTTCGGTTCCTTGACTCTGCGATGTATTCGATCTTTCATGCTCGCCTACATCACCAGCGTCAAGCCTGTCGGTTTTGTGGACCAAATTTGAGGTAATGACTCACATCATCACATCTTGTCTATATTTTTTTACGGGTGACATCTCGTCTATGTTGTGCATATCGTCTTCTAATTACTTATTCAATGTACTTCGATTGATCTAGGTTATGGATCATTATTTCTTAAAGAGAAATCGATCACCAGATTCAAATAATAATGCAGGCACACCGAGGCCACCAGTTAAACGCAGGAAAAGCGCATTTATATATTGTGTACCCTTCAAATTTTATTGTAGCAAAACACCGGATAACTGATATAATATCAAAATTGCTATTTCAGCCCGAGCTCATCTACTCCCAGAGATGAACACTAAATTCTAAAAAAAACATAGTAAACAGGATTAAAAAATCTGAAATTTCTAGACATCGAAAACGGTCAATATTCTAGATGCATGTAAAGTTTCCTTCCAAAGTGACTTCCGTGGTGCCCTTTGCACACAAAAAAACAAAATCAGTGCTCCAAATTTCTATTTTTGAAGATTTTTTAGAGGTCTGATTTTGTTTATTTTCTCCAGTACTCCCAAATGTCATTCCGGCTCAAGTTTTTACGGGCACTTAGAATACTCAAACATCTTTCATGAAATAATCAGTATTTTTTTAAAAAAATATCTAGTATTCTGTATTAATTTACTGTTCATAGCTGGTGTAGATAAGCTCAAGTTCAAAAATGTTGTCCTCACATTCGTCATGCTGTTACTTAGTATTATACATTTGGTGTAAGATGGTGTAAAATTAGACTTCACATTTCATTGATTCATATAAAATCTTTAAACCCCCACAAAAAAAACTTTACAATGAGCCATTGAGTGAACCCAATGGCGAAAATTCCTGGCTCCGCCCTTGGGCTGCCCTGTCTCCACCCACGCCGATCTCCTTCGGTTTGCATCCATTTTCAAATCCAAGCCACAAAAACAGTAGATCGTCACAATTCCCGGCGGCCTACGGTCATTTGTTTTTGTGCGTACATGTGAGGAGGAACCATGGTGGGCTAGAGGAGGTGCCGCTTGGTAGGTGGTGAGGAGGAGGTGGTGAGAAGGAGGTACGGCTGGGGTGGTTTTCGGAGTTGAACCTCCGGAAGTCGTGGGGGCAGCGGTGGTGTTGTCCGGTGGTGCAAGTACTCCGCGAGATGGCCAGTGTTGCTGAGTTGAAGAGAGGAGCAAGAAGCCGGGGATACACGAGTCGAAGGTATAACCGTGTTGTCAGAAATTTTCTCTGAGTTGTACAGTTTAGTTAGTGTAGACAAGTCATATTGCATTCTTCTAGTGTTAATTTGTCTATGGTGGCATTTTAGCGAATAGTTAGTGTAGCGGTTAATAATTTTGTCCGTTGAGATTAATGAGAAGATGGCAATGTCTGACAGGTGAAAAATGCCTGAATCAGTAAATTTGACTGTTTACTATGGCCCTGGTAATGTTCGATATAATGAGTTGGGGGTTGATCTTACCGAGTTTAAAAATGGTGTCATGACACTTTCAGACCCGGACAGACTAGACATTAGACAGTTGAAGTAGTGGTTGACTACTAGTTTTGGGCTGGATCCTGAAGTATGTTCCATCAGTATTCATGCATTGTGGACCAAATCCTGTAAAAATATCAAGTAGTTGATGTCGATAGATAAGAGCCAGCATTGGTTGACCCTATTAAGTCGTTGCCGGGACCGAAGAATCCACCCATATGCCCTAGTGGAACCTGTGCCGAAGGAGCAGAATACCGTACAATTGCACGTGGGGTATGAACCCGGCCAGGGCAGTCAAGTGGCTAACGAGATTGATTTATCCGGGTCACAGCCTCCGGATGTGGATGCTAGCCAACCCGAGAAAGAGTCAGACTACGTGCCACACAATGTTTGTGGTCAGAATACTGGGCAAGTAGTCAGTCGATAATATTAGCTGATTCTAGTTTTGCTAATGGGGATGAGGAAGGGGAGGTTGAAACAGGTTGTCCTAGGAAGGTCCACGGGCACGTGCCGAAGTATGACATCCACTGGGTTGTCACTGATGTCGTCCCACATAATTGTGTGAGAAAAAACCTTCTGGTGAATCATCCAAACTTGACTTCAACTCTCATTGCGCAACTCATGTATGCTGAGATAGTGGAGAAGAAAGATATGGAAGCAAAACACATCCAGACAACAGTGAAGGTCCGATGGAATTATAACATTCCTTATGGAAAGCCTTGAAGGGCTAAGCAGAAGGCTATGGAGGAAAGGTTTGAGACGTTCTTCGACTCATTGATAATGTTGTACGTCTCCTGGACATACTGAAGGAGGAATTCCGGCACTTATGTTAACATACAACACACAAGATTGCCGAGTATACCAGATTTCGAGGTGTTGAAATGAGTATTCTTCTCTTTCGCCTATTTGTAATGTTGTCTGGACTATGTTTTAATTTGTAATGTCGCCCAGGGACTCTTTGGCCTACCCCTGACCGAAAAGTCCTCTTCGGCCAAACGTCGACCGAAAAGGCATTCTTCGGCCCACCCGTGTCTCTTTTCGGCCAACTGGTGACCGAAGAGCCCTCTTCGGCCAACCGTAGGTCGAAAAGCTTCTCTTCGGCCACCCAGAGGCCGGCGAGGTCATAGTATTGATTTTTGTGCGTTAAGTCATATAGTTTTCAAATTTGCTATAAAATACGTCATAGTTTTGAAAAAAAAATCTCGTTCGCATAGCAGCATTCATGAGAACATGAGATATTGATATGGAATTGGGAGCCAATTGCTAGTTAGCTTGGTTGCATATAAGTTAAGTTTTAGGAAAATGATTATGTTTGCCCGATTGATTTCAGTCGCGTCCCATTGGTCCCACCGACCGCCCATCCTTATCACCTTAACTACAACGCAAGGCGAACCAACCTGTGGTTGGATGGTTAGAGGGACTGTGGTATCCCCAGCCCACCAGTGTTCAAATCCCGGTGCTCGCATTTGTTCCTGGATTTATTTTAGGACTTCCGGCGATGCGCATTTAGTGGGAGGAGATGTTCCCGTCGATGGCGAGGTGCCTACGATGACTTCGTAAATTTCAAGATGATATGCCGGCTCAGTATTTCGAAGGTGCTCACAAGGTAGGGTGTGTGTGTGTGCGCGTTCATAGGGGTGAGTGTATGCGCATGTATATAAGCGTTTGCGTTTGTACTGTGTTAAAAAAATACAATGCAAGGACGTGAGCCGCATGTTTCCTCTTTCTTCCCTTACAGACGTGAACCGCTTTTTTTTCATCTCTCCGTCGCCTCTTCTTTGTGCACGCGTGGTTCTCGCCACCATGAGCGATGTAGCCGAGCTTGTTAGACTTTGTAACGTAGCCCAACTGTGTAATCTATATGTGATAGGACACCCTATAGAGGGTTGAGCCAGTTCCCACAAAACCTATGTTTGACATGGTATCAGCCTAACCCTAGGTCCTACTCCACCTCAGCCGCCGCCGCCGTGCCCCCAACTCTAGGGCCGCCGCTGCCACCGCTGGCATGACAGCCTCAGCCTTGCGC
>NW_024120751.1:0-12203 GCF_003073215.2 Triticum urartu
TGTCCCGCGCCTTGGGGGCTCTCCGTCGGCTGGCCATGCCCACCACCCCCCCCCCCCCGTGGAAGGGACAGGGATCGGACTAGTGCGCGCGCCCGCCCACGCCGTATGAACCCGAACAGGTCACGACATTCGCGGAGGGAGACCACCCCTCCATCGCACTCTGATATGCCTGCAGCGCCTCGAAGGATAGAACCAATGAGTAAAAACTGGGGTAGGGCATGGGTGCGTTACTCACGCCCAAGGAGGCGGCGATGGAGTTGTAGGCGGAGCCGAGGCCGGCGAGGATGTGATTGATAAGCTCATCATCACAGATCGGAGAGCCGGCGGCGGCCATAGTGTCGGCCGGGGCCTTCATCTTGTGCATGTATTGCGCGACAAACAGATCGTCCTTCCTCAGCGACTGAAGTTGCCGCCGGATGTGGCGGACATTGGCGCGACTCTGGGCGCCGAACATGGCGGCGACGACTGTCGCGGTTGATGTAGTTGTACGTCTTCACGATCCGACCGATCCTAGTACCCAAAGTACGGCACCTCTGCGATCTGCACACGTTCAGCTCGGTGACGTCCCACGAACTCTTGATCCATCTGAGTATCGAGGGAGGGCTTCGTCAGCATGACAGCATGATGACGGTGATGATGAAGCTACGGGCGCAGGGCTTCGCCTAAGCAGTACAGCGATATGACCGAGGTGGATTATGGTGGAGGGGGCACCGCACACGGCTAAGACAATGATCAACTTGTGTGTCTATGGGGTGCCCCCTCCCCCATATATAAAGGAGTGGAGGAGGGGGAGGGCCGGCCCTCTATGGCGCGCCCTAGGGGAGTCCTACTCCCACCGGGAGTAGGATTCCCCCCTTCCAAGTAGTAGAAGTAGGAGAGAAGGAAGGGGAGGAGAGGGGAAAGGAAAGGGGAGGGGCCCACCCAATTCGGATTGGGCTAGGGGGGCACGCCTCCCACCTTTTCGTTTCTTCTCCTCTATTCCACTAAGGCCCAATAAGGCCCATATACTCCCCGGGGGTTTCCGGTAACCTCCCGGTACGCCAGAAAATGCCCGAACTCACCCGGAACCTTTCTGATGTCCAAACATAGGCTTCTAATATATCGATCTTTATGTCTCGACCATTTCGAGACTCCTCGTCATGTCCGTGATCATATCCGAGACTCCGAACTACCTTCGGTACATCAAAACACATAAACTCATAATACTGATCGTCACCGAATGTTAAGCGTGCGGACCCTATGGGTTCGAGAACTATGTAGACATGACCGAGACTCATCTCCGGTCAATAACCAATAGCGGAACCTGCATGCTCATATTGGTTCCTACATATTCTACAAAGATCTTTATTGGTCAAACCGCATAACAACATACGTTGTTCCCTTTGTCGTCGGTATGTTACTTGCCCGAGATTCGACCGTCGGTATCTCAATACCTAGTTCAATCTCGTTACCGGCAAGTCCCTTTACTCGTTCCATACTGCATCATCCCACAACTAACTCATTAGTCACATTGCTTGCAAGGCTTATAGTGATGTGCATTACCGAGAGGGCCCAGAGATACCTCTCCGATACTCAGAGTGAGAAATCCTAATCTCGATCTATGCCAACTCAACAAACACCATCGAAGACACCTGTGGAGCATCTTTATAGTCACCCAGTTACATTGTGACGTTTGATAGCACATTAAGTGTTCCTCCGGTATTCGGAAGTTGCATGATCTCATAGCAACAAACTAAACGATCATCGTGCTAAGCTAACGGATGGTCAAGTCAATCACATCATTCTCTAATGATGTGATCCCGTTAATCAAATGACAATTCATGTCTATGGTCAGGAAACATAACCGTCATTGATTCAACGAGCTAGTCAAGTAGAGACATACTAGTGACACTCTGTATGTCTATGTATTCACACATGAACTAAGTTTCCGGTTAATACAATTCTAGCATGAATAATAAACATTTATCATAGGAAATATAAATAACAACTTTATTATTGCCTCTAGGGCATATTTCCTTCAGACTATGTTATGGCCCGCCCAAGTTTAGTGAAAATACACTAGGATATGAGAGCAAATGGGGCATCAGATTAAAATAGTTGGACTTCCCTTCAATTTGGCCCGCCCAAGTTTTTATGTGTAGCTCCGCTACTGCTAGGGCGGACTGGCTGCTAATTCTTTTGGACCAGTTGAGTCCAACGCTGTGTGAACAAATAATTTTCATTTTTTGACGAATCTAGCATTTGACAAATTTCTTGATTTTGGTAAAGAAAAGGAACCCGTTTCAGCCTCTGTTAGCTTTATGGCTAATTATTGGTTTTCCTTCATATCATGTCACTCATGTTCTTAGGTGGATTCCAACAATGAAGGTAAAGGAGTGTTATCTGGAGTAAGGAATGGTCTTGCCACTCTGAAGACTCATGTGATCCGGAAACTCCCATCTTCTAACTATATTAAGGTCAATGTCAATGCAAGCTTCGTGGAGAGCATTACAAGTGTTAGGATGGTGGTCAAGGACTCATCTGGAAAGGTCATCATCTCCTCATAAGATTTTATTAGGGCATTGTACAAGTGTGGAGGAATCGGAATTTCGGGCTTGCCTTGCCGACCTTTGTATAGGTATCACTTTCCACAATCTCATTATTTTAGAGCCTGACTGCATTTTTTTGGTTGCAGCCCTTGCAAATAGATTTTTTTTTAACTGTCACCGGGGGGAAAGACTCTCCACCTGAATATATTTCAAAAAGGATTTTGTTACAAACTAGACAAGGCGAGAGGTAAAATAATCCCGCCACAGGCCGGTGTGAACTTTGTCCTCCACCTTCTTAAGGCGATGAGACCACAATATGAGATCTGCGATGATGCCCCTAGTAACATCATGGGGTGAGACATCTAGATCCCTAAAAGTTTTAGCATTACGAGCGTCACAAATTTTCCAAATGATAAGAAGAAGAAGAAGAATGAGAGGCCACACTGACTCGGGGAGACCCGGGTGCCCATGGGATACCCAAAGATGTGCAAAGGGGGCAGAGCAAGGGTGTAGATCAATGGCATCCCAAATGGCACGAGTTGCCGGACAATGGAAGAAGAGGTGAGCACGAGTTGATAGGTCCCCTCTGGTCAATCTGAAGAAGGAAGCGATAAGTGTATCAGACAGAGCTTATAAATAATTTTAAGCTCTCCAGGATTAATCGATTGGCCAACGTGGCGGCTCATATTGCAAAGTTTAGCTTTCATAATAGATTAGATGGTGTCTTTGTTAACAAAGTTTCGCTCTGCATGGTAAAGGTTGTAATGAACGATTGTAATATTTTTTATTTAATTAATACCAGTAAGTGTGCACGTGTAACATACGTCTATTTGAACTAATAAGTTTGCACACGCACTACGCATTTATTTGGATTAACATGTTATACTAAACTTAATACAAGACAATTTATTCATAAATTTGAAATTTCCTTATAAAGTACACGATCTCTTATTTCCAACTCGTACAAATAATTTGAAATGTCGTTTCTTCTTAATCAACATGTCTCCTGTATTAAAAGATCACCCACTTTTCTCAATGTATAAAATTTAAAATTATTTAGAAGATTCATCATGATTCTTCATATGCACACATTTATGCAAGTATAGTCACACATGAAAATGTCACTTATGATAAGCTAAGGAACCGTTTCAGTGCCAACAAATTCTAGTCAAGAATTACACAAGATCGTCATGAACATATATAGAGAGAAGTGACATCTCTTTCTCCGAGATTGATCGAACAACAAGTTTTTGTATATATCTATCCAACACTACTTCATATATATAATATAACATCTCTTATAATCCCTAACATCTAAAATCAATTTCAACTTCCACATGGCATTCTCCGTCTTTATGTATGACATGGTCAAGAAAGAATCCCGCCAATTCCTCTTGAATTGCTTGTATGCGATCATGTGGTATGAGTTCATTCCGCATCTGTCACATCTAATTTAAAGAAGAGGGTCAATACATATATTTGAAAGAAACTCAACACAATTGATGGTAATAAAATAAAATTGTGAATATTATTTATGTACTAAATGATATGAAATTTACCGTGACCACAAAATATCCTACATTCATCATCATCATAATCAACATGCAGTTTTTGCTTCTCTTGTATGTAGTCCAAGTTTTCTATCAGGAAAATATGTTAACTCAACTGTAGATAAGGACGGTATGAAAATGCTCATGTAAAATTACAATTGCCATGTATCTGCTGGACAAACAAATACACTTATGCAAACTTCAGGTTTTTTTAGTAAACTTATGCGAACTTTAGTTTTTTTCATTAAAACTTATGCAAACTTCTGGGTTTTTTCAGTGAAATGTAATTTCATGACTGCAAGTAAGGTCTTGGTTCAGCGAATTTGTCTGTGAGTTCACTATGTAGTCGTGAGTTGGCCATGTAATAACCGGTAGTCAGTACTTAAAAAAACAGGGATGTATGTTGCAGGTACGCGAAAATCAGTGAAAAAATAAAGAAAGAAAGAACGTGAACGTCTCTGTGTGTGCTCCAACGCTCCTCTATTTCTCATTGCCTCATCTCTAGTTCCTGTACTTCTAGATGTGTCACCACCGGCGAGGTAGCGATGACAGTAAAAAAACAACACTCAATACTTACTTAATTAATGCGTGCGTGTGGTGCGTTCGCGTGAAGGCGAGCGTCTCCATCGTTTAGGCCTGCGAGTGGCTGCGGCGACCGTGTCCTCTCACCAGCTGGGTGGCATTGTCGACGCAGGTGAGTCAGTCATCCAGCTTTGAGGCGGCGGCCTCCACGCGCCGGGATTAGCTTTGGACGACGTCGTCCACGCGCGAGGACCGGAAACGCCTCCAACGGAGCAGCACGCGTCAGAGCTGAGGGAGTCGGCGGTGGCTTCGGGCGAGTGAGATGGGGCCGTGATTAGCTTCACCTGCTGCACAGTGGCCGAGACCTGCACCGCCCTAGGGACGATGATGGTTGGCGACCAGGCGAATCTACATGCATGGTTGTGGGGGCAGATTTTTTTGTCCCGCTTATACTGGTCCAAGATACTCAGCATTGCCCCCACCTGAAGGACCTCGGGAGTGGGTGGTTGTCAGCGTGTGTGTTGTGGATGGAGCTGAAGTCGACGAGGATGCCGGTGGTTCCCGAAGAGCATGCCCAGGATGTGGACGAAGTCGTTGCAATCAGTAGAAGTGTGTTCGGAGGAAGCCGCAGCTCCTCCTCGTGTGTCTCCCATTGTGGCTCGCGTGGGTGGTGGGCTGGTGACGGCTGGCGACTCGTGATCACGATTCCCTGATGGGAGACGATAGGATGCGCTCGCGATTAGTTTCCTAATAATTAGATGCGTTCGTGATTAGTTATCTAATAGGATGTAGCCATGATTAGTTTTTCAATAATTAGATGCGTCCGTGATTAATTTCCTAATAGGATGGCTCGTAATTATTTTCCATGCGCGCGTGATTTTTTTTCCTAATAATAGGATGGGTTTGTGATTAGTTTCCTAATAATTAGATGTGTTCGTGATTAGTTTCTTAATAGGATGTGTCCGTGATTATAGTTTCCTAATTGACCAGGCATGGACTTTCATATTTTCATCCGCGGTGGAGTATGGTCAGTCAATGTAAATTGCTAAGTGCACGCAGAGAACAGATTCGGTTAAGGCTAGCTGTTAGATTGAGTTTAGTGGGACTAATCATACGGTGGTAATGTATCCGTTTAGGTTTTGTGGGATGCACTTAGAAAAGATAATGTTTGCTCTTTTATAAGTAGTATAGATTAGTTCTTAATAGGATGTGTCCGTGATTATAGTTTCCTAATTGATCAGGCATGGACTTTCATATTTTCCTCCGCGGTGGAGTACGGTCAGTCAATGTAAATTGCTAAGTGCACACAGAGAACAGATTCGGTTAAGGCTAGCCGTTAGATTGAGTTTAGTGGGACTAATCATGCGGTGGTAATGTATCCGTTTACGTTTTGTGAGATGCACTTAGAAAAGATAATGTTTGCTCTTTTATAAGTAGTATAGATACGAGGTGATGTTTTTCAAAAAAAAAAGAGATTGATGCAGGAACAGTGCAGAAAGTGCTATCATCGTGCTCGTTGCATGAATCCTGACCAGCTTGCACGTTACCCGCATGTGGAGCTCCTTTTTTCTATGCAGTGGCTTAGATACCGGGTTATCCAACGTGGGGTTGTGCACTTGTGCTCCTCACGGAGAAGAAAAATACTTATACAACACCGAGCAATTTTGACTTTGGCGTCTATAAATTCAATGGCGCCCGGCCCCGGTGGAAGCCCAAGCGGCTTAGCGGATCGGTGAAATGGGGAGAGGAGGCCGCGTTTTGCTGCTAGCCTTCGTGCTCTTCCTCACGTCACACTTGACGACGCCGGCGTCCGCTGCCACGAAGGCAAATCTCTCTCTCTCTCTCTCTCTCTCTCTCTCTCTCTCTCTCTAAACAGTTTGTACTTGTTTCTGTTTATCTCTAATTGATAGTGCTCCTCCTGTGCATGCAGTCCTGTTTGCTTGTCTTGAGTGATCTGACGTCTTGGCCTGCTCTGATCGCTGGAGTCACCAACCAGTAAGCACAATATATAGCACGCTAACTATCTACGTCCATCATACATTAGTTCGTGCAGAAGAAGACGCCTAGCCTTTGGTTCTTGATCGCCAAAACATGCAGGTACAAACAATTGTATCTCTTCAAGGAAATCAGCGCCATCGGGTTGCAGATCGACGACAGCTTGTTCCCAGCCCTCGAACGTAAGTGCCGCGCATATGATCATGATCCAAGGATTTCCGTGTTTGAGTTTACTGCTTCATCAGCAGTTTTTACCTAACACTAACCACGTCACACGCTGCACTGGCCGATTATTCTTTTGGTTCAGAGCTCCCCGGGGTTCTGGCTGTGATCCCGGACAGGCTTCACAAGGTCCAAACGACGCATTCCTGGGAGTTCCTCGGGCTGGAGAGCGGCGGCGAGCCGAAAAACGAGTGGAAGTACGACGCCAAGTTCGGCGAGGGGGTCGTTATTGGAAACGTCGACACCGGTAATCTCGCAGTTAAATTGCATCATTTCTTCACATCAATCTAGCCCATACATACTCCCCAGGAATCGCAGTATATACCACTACCACTACCAACTCGATATCTTTTGATTGATCGCCGGAATCTTATCTTGACCTAATAATCAATTAATTGCTTTCATATTAATACGCACGGGGTATGTGGGTTGGTCGTACCGCGTATTCCGTGCCATGCATCATGCATGGCACCTGTCTAACACACGCATGCACTGTCGACAGCCTAAAGTCGAAGCACTGGTTTGACCTGGATCCTAATAGTGAGCACTTAGTAGTACTCCCTTCGGATTTGGTCAAAGTCAAACAAACTTTGTTAATTTTGACTAAGTTTATAGAAAAATATATCAAGATTCATAATATGAAATCGGTATTGTTAGATGTATCATGAAATTAGTTTTCATACCATATAGCTTTAGTATAGTAAATATTGATATATTTTTTATAAATTTGGCAAACTTCATAAAGTTTGACTTTGATCAATCTTATATACAGACTAAAAAAACGAAGGGAGTACGTGATTAATTAAATAGAGGTCTTCACATGCATGAAATACTACTCCCTCCTGGATGAGTACATAATAATTTGTTGTCCCCGCGATATATTCCATCCTGGATGGAACATAATCAAATCCCAGTAACATGCCGGAGTGTGAAGTCAACTGAAACCTGACAGATGATACGCATCAAGGCCCCACGATCTTACTCGAAATCTGTTGCTCACTCCAATCCATTTTTTCCGGAGACGCTCGGTACAAAGTTGTACTAAGTGTGCATTAATTAATATGGATTGGAGGGAGTAGCTTTTTCCCTCAGAGGTAACAATCAATTACGTTGACATTGTTTTTGTACATTGCACACTTAGAAAATATGAAAATGGTGAATAAGTAGGTATATGTAAGAAAATCAAAAGTATATATTCCATCCTGGATGGAACATAATCAAATCCCAGTAACATGCCGGAGTGTGAAGTCAACTGAAACCTGACAGATGATACGCATCAAGGCCCCACGATCTTACTCGAAATCTGTTGCTCACTCCAATCCATTTTTTCCGGAGACGCTCGGTACAAAGTTGTACTAAGTGTGCATTAATTAATATGGATTGGAGGGAGTAGCTTTTTCCCTCAGAGGTAACAATCAATTACGTTGACATTGTTTTTGTACATTGCACACTTAGAAAATATGAAAATGGTGAATAAGTAGGTATATGTAAGAAAATCAAAAGTATGCTTCTAATATCGAGCTCAAATGTTCCTGCCATGAACAGTAAAATCAAAAAAATAACAAAAAAGAGTTTCTGGATTTTTTTGTGGCAAAGTTTAAGAAATGTTTGAAGTGCATGCGAATTTTCACCACGAAATCACATTGGAGTAAGTCGTGGCAAACAACCAAAATCAGAGCTCCCAAATGCGTTTGGAAGTAACATTTTCAGAGTATCGATTTTTTTTACCATGCCTTGCACCTATGTAATTTTGTGATGAATTTTTGCATCCACTCCAAACATTCTTTAAAGTTTTTTTGAATTTACTGTTCATGAGGGAGCATTTGATCTCGAGCTTAAAAACTCCACATCCTAAGAAAATTGTTTTTTAGGACGGCTATAACTCTGTTGACCCGGAGAGAATTCAACAGTTGATAGCCGTCCCATCAAGAGGTTATTATCCTTGATGTCTAGATCAGACAGTTGTTAGCTTTAACTTAATTAATAGTTATTTCCTCTGTTCACAAATATATGGTGTTCTAACTTTTTTCTAAACTGAATGTATATAGAGACATTTTAGTGTGTTTATTCACCCATTTTAGTGTGTATATGTGGTCCACATTGAAGTATACAAAACATCTTATATTTGTGAACAAAGGGAATATTTCTTAGTCAGTTTTGTTTCTGAAAGTTCACTAGTTAGTTCACAAACATTTGCATATTGCACTATTGAGTAATCTTTCAAATTCATTGCACACCACAAGAGTGTTTAATATGGTTTAAAGATATCCAACGTCGCATGAGATTTTTTTTCTTCAAAAGGACAATAGACCCCTGGCCTCTACATCGATTGATGCACACAACCATCCATTATTGCAAACTTCCAAGTGTCATTCTTAGTCGTCCAACAAGACTTACTGACCTCTTCCTAAAAACATTCTTTGCAATAGTAGTATGACCTTAGCAAATGCTAGGATGGCCAATCCACTGTCATTCGAGTTGGAAACATTAAAAGACAATTGCCTTCCCTAAATACCTCTCACTCCACACACTAGTAGAAAAGGGGGCTTTAGTCCAGGCCGGGTAAGTCCATTAGTCCCGGTTCAGTCCAGAACCAGGACCAATGGGTGCATTTATCCCGATTCGTGCGGCTAAGGCATTAGTCCCGGTTCACCTGGGTCCTTTAGTCCCGGTTCCTGAACCGGGACTAAAGGGTCGGTACTAATGCCCTGCCCCTTTAGTCCCGGTTCAAACCAGAACCGGGACTAAAGGGTCGGTACTAATGCCCTGCCCCTTTAGTCCCGGTTCAAACCAGAACCGGGACTAAAGGGTCGGTACTAATGCCCTGCCCCTTTAGTCCCGGTTCAAACCAGAACCGGGACTAAAGGGTCGGTACTAATGCCCTGCCCCTTTAGTCCCGGTTCAAACCAGAACCGGGACTAAAGGGTCGGTACTAATGCCCTGCCCCTTTAGTCCCGGTTCAAACCAGAACCGGGACTAAAGGGTCGGTACTAATGCCCTGCCCCTTTAGTCCCGGTTCAAACCAGAACCGGGACTAAAGGGTCGGTACTAATGCCCTGCCCCTTTAGTCCCGGTTCAAACCAGAACCGGGACTAAAGGGTCGGTACTAATGCCCTGCCCCTTTAGTCCCGGTTCAAACCAGAACCGGGACTAAAGGGTCGGTACTAATGCCCTGCCCCTTTAGTCCCGGTTCAAACCAGAACCGGGACTAAAGGGTCGGTACTAATGCCCTGCCCCTTTAGTCCCGGTTCAAACCAGAACCGGGACTAAAGGGTCGGTACTAATGCCCTGCCCCTTTAGTCCCGGTTCAAACCAGAACCGGGACTAAAGGGTCGGTACTAATGCCCTGCCCCTTTAGTCCCGGTTCAAACCAGAACCGGGACTAAAGGGTCGGTACTAATGCCCTGCCCCTTTAGTCCCGGTTCAAACCAGAACCGGGACTAAAGGGTCGGTACTAATGCCCTGCCCCTTTAGTCCCGGTTCAAACCAGAACCGGGACTAAAGGGTCGGTACTAATGCCCTGCCCCTTTAGTCCCGGTTCAAACCAGAACCGGGACTAAAGGGTCGGTACTAATGCCCTGCCCCTTTAGTCCCGGTTCAAACCAGAACCGGGACTAAAGGGTCGGTACTAATGCCCTGCCCCTTTAGTCCCGGTTCAAACCAGAACCGGGACTAAAGGGTCGGTACTAATGCCCTGCCCCTTTAGTCCCGGTTCAAACCAGAACCGGGACTAAAGGGTCAGGGCATTAGTACCGACCCTTTAGTCCCGGTTCAGGAACCGGGACTAAAGGCCCTTACCAACCGGGATAACAGGCCCTTTTTCTACCAGTGACACCTATTCATCCACACCTCCTCATACATTTGCATGAAGGCCTAAACGTCTTGTTATTGTTGTTGTTGTTTCAATCTCATTGTCTATGTCCTTCTCCACCAATAAACTATGCAGGACATCCTTGTCCACCTAGTGGTGGTGAGAATGCCATCGTTCTCGTATTTCTGTACCCCTGGTTTTCAAATCAATGTTCATGATGTCATGGAGTGAGTCATTAGGACCATGGGTTCATTTTTTTAACAGAGTACAGACACACTCATATATACACGCATACACTCACTCTATGAACGCACACATGCACACTTTACCCCCTATGAGCACCTCCAAGAAAGTGAGCCGGCATATCATCTTGAGATATTACGAAGTCATCATAGGTGCTTCGTAGTAGATGGGAACGTCTCCTCCCACTGAACGCGCATTGCCGGAAATCTTAAAATAAATCTAGGTTAAATGCGAGCACTAGGACTTAAACCCTGATGGGCTGGAGATACACTGTCCTTTTAACCATCCAACCACAGGCTGGTTCGCGTCGGTTGATTGTGGAGGCACAATGCAAAATGGCCATCATTGTTTCCTGTACTCCATACTAGACTAGCCGAGGTCAATGTGAAACTCAATGTCATATTTCGGCACAGTTGGTGCCAAGGATGCTTGTTATCCCAATGGAACATATAGTGGGGTTAAGGGCACGAGGTGTCATAATCGAAATCATTGGAAGTCTTCATGGAGAGGGAAAGGCGAAAGATCTCAAAGCTATGCTTTCAACCTAGTCCCCATGTTGACATGGCTGACACTTGGCGGGTGGTTGCAAGGGTGTCGATTATGAGGGTAGGAAGCTCAGGAGGACTTGGTGCGGTTGGATGCTTGTTAGGATGAACATGGATAGAAGAAAAGGAGCATGCACCCTCAACGCTATCCAACCACTTTGTTGTGTCCAAAAAAGTTGTTAGATGGAGAAAGTTCCCACTTCTTCCTAGATGAATGTTTGTTTCATTTGAAAAATATGTAATAATTACATTTTTTTTGTTTGCTGAAACAAGTTTCATCCCCTTGTATCACTAGTAGAAAAAGGACCTGATGTGAGACACATTAGTCCCGGTTCGATTTTGGCCCGGTACTAATGGCAC
This sequence comes from Triticum urartu, assembly GCF_003073215.2. Classification (NCBI taxonomy): domain Eukaryota; kingdom Viridiplantae; phylum Streptophyta; class Magnoliopsida; order Poales; family Poaceae; genus Triticum; species Triticum urartu. The sequence continues at coordinate 11,777 of NW_024120751.1, forward strand.
CATTAGTGTCGGTTCGAACGGCTATGCATTAATGCCGGTTCGTCTTGAACCTTTAGTACCGGTTCGTTCCAGGAACCGGTGCTAAAGGGGTGGTGGCAGGCTGGCGTCAGGCCGGGGCCCCATGATCACCTTTAATACCGGTTCGTGGCACAAACTGGTACTAAAGGGCTAGCCTTCAGTACCGGTTCGTGCCATGAATCGGGACTAAAGGGGTCTGACCTATAGTCCCGGTTGGAGACACAAACCGGGACTATAGGGCAATTTTCAAACTCTACCCCCCCCTCGTGTATCGCCATTTCAGTTTTGAAAAGAAAATGATAAAAACTTCAGAAAATAAAATCCTTCGAGAGGTAGTTATATTACAACACCTACTAGTTATGAAAATTTGAAAACTTAAATTTGGACATGTTTTGCAAAAAGTGTAGGG
>NW_024120752.1:0-8931 GCF_003073215.2 Triticum urartu
CAGTACTACCTCGACTTGTACCGCTACGCACCATAGCTGAGGCGGCTCTCTTCCGTGATTGCTGAGGCAGCGAAGACGGATGACGTGGCTGAGTTGGAGGAGGAGGAGTGTCCTGAAGCTGTACCGGACTTGGAGGAGGAGTGGCCTAACACGTTGGTGGACTTGGAGGAGCGGGAGTCTGCTGACTCGGTGGCGGACTTCGACGAGGAGTCGGATGACGCGGTGTCGGTGGCCTTCGAAAGATGATGCAATCCTTTCTCCATAGGTTGATACGATGGTTGGCCTCTCCCAGTGTGTGCTCATTGTCACCTCCAGGAATGTCAAGCTCTAGCCCCGAATATTGGTCCACCACCTCATCAACCAAGACACGAGCATAGCCCGCTGGAATCGGGTTGCAATGGAAGGTTGCCTCGGGGGGATTTGTAAAAGCAAGGGCGTCCGCCACCTTCATGGATATGTTATTCATTTTGAAGTGTAGCTCACAGTTAGTGTTCTCCATGATGTCATCCACTGGGTAGCTATCCAGCAATGCGTCGCCCGGGGCAGAACCCATGCTGCTTCTCGGCATGGATGGGACGGTGCTATCCAATGGTGGATCATCCGCTAGCTGCTGAGACCCCCTTTGCTGGCTAAGTGAGTCGATCTGCTCCTTCTGCCGCTGGAATTTGACTGCCAAGTCCGTGTGCGCTGATTCTAGGCCTTGAAGGCGTTCATAGTCTAGCTTCATATGCTCCTCCTCCATCTTCCTCTTCTTCTCCTCTGTAATCTTCTTTCTCGCACGGGTTTTGTAGTCAGCGTTCCAGTCCGAAAACTCCTCATACCACGGAATAGCGCCCATGCCTCGTGTTCTACCCGGGTGTTCAGGATTTCCCAGGGCACGCGTAAGCTCATCGTTCTCTCTGTTGGGATCGAACACCCCTGATCGAGCCTCTTCTATTGCAACAAGTAGCTTATCTTTGGCTCCGTCCAGACATGCCTTCTTCGAAACTTTGCCTGTCTTCGGGTCCAACTCCCCCCATTTCACATAGAACCAAGTCCTGCACCTGGGGGGCCAGCTCAATGTTTCTGGAGTGACACCTGCATCCAGCATCTCTTTCTCAGACTTATCCCACTTAGGCATTCCCACTGCATAGCCACCTGGCCCCAGCATATGGAACTTATCTTTTTTTGCGGCATTGGCCTTGTTTATTCTCGACCGTTCCTTAGATAATTCTGAATCCTTGAATTTCACGAAATCATCCCAATGAGAATCAAGTGTTGGTTGTCAACAAGACCACCAGTTTCAAGAAAAAGGGTAGAGGGAAGAAGGGGAACTTCAAGAAGAACAGCAAGCCACTTGCTGCTCAAGTGAATAAACCCAAGTCTGGAACTATGCCTGAGACTGAGTGCTTCTACTGCAAAGGAACTGGTCACTGGAAGCGGAACTGCCCCAAGTATTTGGCGGAGAAGAAGGATGGTGAAGTGAAAGGTATATTTGATATACATGTTATTGATGTGTACCTCACTAATGCTCGCAGTTGTGCCTGGGTATTTGATACTGGTTCAGTTGCTAACATTTGCAACTTGAAACAGGGGCTACAGATTAAGCGAAGATTGGCTAAGGACGAGGTGACGATGCGCGTGGGAAATGGTTCCAAAGACGATGTGATCGCCGTCGGCACGCTACATCCACATCTACCTTCGGGATTAGTTTAGACCTAAATAATTGTTGTTTGGTGCCAGCGTTGAGCATGAACATTATATCTGGATCTTGTTTGATGCAATATGATTATTCATTTAAATCAGAGAATAATGGTTGTTCAATTTATATGAGTAATATCTTTTAGGGTTTTTTATTTCTGTGCCCCTGGTTCCTTAGCTCTACTCATTCATCCCCACTCTGTTAACTTTTGCTCACTTTTCCCCACTCCCCTGCCAGAAACCCTCATAATTGGTTATAACGGACGTTCCTGTCGGGTCAATTGCTTTGACAGTTAGCTGACGAGTGGGGCCGCATATACATGGGCGCTCGCAAGACCGCGGTCATGGGGTAGCATGTGTCCATGGACATGCCCGAAACGTCCCATCATATAAAGAGGGTAACCACCTCCATCGCCCCTACCATTTTCCCCGAAATCCCCTCGCTGCTGCATCATCTTCCTCTCCCCCACCGGCGTCGTCTTGCTCTCCTGCACTGCCTCCACCGCACCGTCTCGCTCTCCCCCACCGCATCCTCTTCCTCACCTTCATCACCTCTATCTGTCAGATGGCTGACGCTCGTGGCGAAACTGGCGCAGCGGCCGGAGATGTGGTGGAGCTGCAGGGTCAGGGCACGGTGACCGCGGATGTCAGCGGCGTCCACGGCGGGGGGGGGCCACCCGCCCGCCTCGGTGGTGGCGGGCTCCGCTTGATGACTGCAGAAGGTGACAGCATTGAGTGGCGCAGTCCATCCCGATGCCCCCGTTGCGCCGCCTGCCGTGGAGGAGCAGGTATTTGCACTTGCTTAGATTGTAGAGTAAGTTTGATTGTGATTCATACAGTAGTTCAGATGGTTAGAGTAGTTGGTTCAACGGATGGGCCGGGCTTTTTTATATGTGTTGGGGGTTTTGGACTAGGGTTTGTTGGATAAATTCATTGTAAAAATGCTAGCTAGATGTTGTGAACTATGATTTTAGGTGCTGCAATGATTAGGGTTTTTAGATTTGGATAAATTCGTTGCAAAAATGCTAGATGTTGTGAACAGATTGGTTTTTTTAATTCTTTGATGCTTATTAGATTTTTTTAGTGTTCACAGATTGGGTTTTTTAATGTACTCAAGTTATTTGAAAGTTATATTAGCTCTGTTGTTCACAATATGTAGTTATATTAGCTCTATTGTTCAATGTGTGTGCATGACAATGGAAATTGGAAATAGGATCATAGTATATTAGCCCTATGATCAAGTGTGCATATCTAAATTTCAATATGTAGTTATATTAGCTTTTTGTTCAATGTGTGTGCATGACAATGGAAATTGGAAATAGGATCATAGTATATTAGCCCTATGATCAAGTGTGCATATCTAAATTTTCAATTGGCTTATGTATTTACTAGTGATGGATGTAATTGTATATTCAGGAGGATGATGGTAGGGGGAAGAGGAGGAAGATAGACTATACTTTCGAAGACCCATACGATCCAGCGTATGGTGACGACGAAGAGTATGAGGTAAGCCTACTTGAAATTTAGATTGTTCATTTACTTCGTTTGACATGGTGTATTCCCATGAATCTATAATGTACAAATGTAATTCATTCATGTGTGTAGTATGTCTCTGGGGAAGATGTGGATGTGGACTGCGGCAACTTCGCCTCCTTCAAAGAGAAGGAAAAGGAGAAGATCAGGATCAAGGGCGTGGATTACTACTAAAAGAGCAAGACCAAAACTTGGTGATGCCCCTACTACACCACCAAGCCAAAGCCAATGTCCGGCCGCTTTGTTCACCTTCTAGCTCATGCAGAAGATGTGGCCATCCACGGCGAGGACTACAAGATTGTGGGGCAGCATGCTTCCCTAGCCAAAGTCATGTCTCCCCTTCCTTGATGTTATGATGTTATGATGTGTTTTAAGTACTTTAGGTTGTTTGCTGAACTATGTGGTGAACTATGTTTGTGAACAGGATGTGGGTTACCTTTTGGTGGTTGGATGAATTTTATATGCATGTGGCTATCTATGTTGGGTATTTTTGTGTTGTTAAATTTATCTGCTATGATTTGTTTCAGTGTTTTGAAAGTTCAGGTGCTGCAATTATCACATATGCTGCAAATATGCTGCAATCCATCATTTGATCAAGGGTTCCCTTTTATCAAATATTCCAATAACAGAGCAAAAAACAACATTTTAATGAAGATGTATTATCAACTATCTATGTTTGTGTAGGAGATCCTGTGTGCAAAATTTGAGGTGATTTAGAGGAGGTCAAAGAAATTTGAATTTGAGAAATGTGCTCCAAATAAGCTCCTAGGCTAGGGTAAACAGCCCATTTGTAATCAAGTTTTTTTGGACGTACTCTAAATGAGCCAAATGTTTTTTATTAACACCTATTGAATTAATCTTCATATTTTTTGAAATCTTGTAGGTGATAGCTCATATGTGTGAAGGTTTTCTCATGAAAATGACCATAGGACAAGTTTATGATTTTTGGTTGGTAACATGTCACATAAGACAACATTAATATAAAAACTATAGGCCATGTTTTGAAATATGAAAATGGAAAACTAACTTCAGATCCTTCTTATTCATTTTAAAATAAAGGTTTAGTGATTTTTTTAATTTTTCAAAAACAGAAGGTAACACCACCTCCTCTCCTTGAACTCTATGAAATCATGTAGGTGGTAGCTCATATGTGTGAAGGTTTTGTCATGAAAATGACCATAGACCAAGTTTAGTATTTTTGGTTGGTAACATGACACATAAGACAACATTGTGCGCAAGTTTTATATATTTTTTTGATTTTTTTAAATTAATGGCGCTCATTTGACCTCGATCATGCCAGCTAGGGTTTTTTCATGAAAATGACCATAGACCAAGTTTAGTATCTTTCCTCATTAGTGTGTCTTATAAAACGACGAACGACGAAGGTTTCATATTTTTCGATTATTTTTTAATTAGTTATGCTCAGTCAAAGCCTTCAAAACCCCGTTGACCAGCTCAAAACCCCTCTAAACCCCGCGGGGTTTCGCCTAACCCTAGCTCCCAAAGTCAGCCGTCCGATCATACCCTCACGCCAAGCGACATCCCTCAGATTTGGCCTTCTAGAAGGAACTAGGTGGGCTGGCTGTGTGCAGGCTCCGCGCCGTTGGATCACAAGGACGGCTCTGCATTCTTGGATCGTGGGGCAATCCGTGAGAGGCGATCCTATTCGTTGTGCTCGGCTGCTCGCCCTCCACAGACTTTGTAAAAAATAAACGTTATTGGGCCCAAAAGGAAACCAAACTCTGGTTGGGCTGTCGAATTGCGTCGCTTTTGTGCATCATTTGCTTTGTTTTTTGTGAACGTGCTAGATCCGTATTTTTGCATCTTTTTTGCATCGTTTGCTCTGCTTTGTGTGAATGTGCTGGCTTTTTTTTTTGCATCGTTTGAAATCAACTGACATTGCATAGCAAATGACCTAACGGCCAAATTCATTTTATAATGCAAATGGCCACAAACTATACAAAAATTGTCTCTTTATGTTCATATAATATATATGACCACGGATTCCCACGCATGTGATACGTCTCCAACGTATCTATAATTTTTGATTGCTCCATGCTATGTTATCTACTGTTTTGGGCAATATTGGGCTTTATTATCCACTTTTATATTATTTCTGGGACTAACCTATTAACCGGAGGCCCAGCCCAGAATTGTTGTTTTTTTGCCTATTTCAGTGTTTCGAAGAAAAGGAATATCAAACGGAGTCAAAACGGAACGAAATCAACTGGAGAAGATATTTTTGGAAGGAAAGCTACTGGATGGACTTGGACCCCACGTCAGGAGCCAAGGGAGGTGCTCACGAGGGTGGGGGGCACCCCCCCTAGGGCTCGCCCCCTGCCTCGTGGGGCCCCTGAAGCTCCACCGATGTACTTCATGCACCCATATATACTCACGTACCCTAAAACTTCCAGAACATAGCATGATAGATCGGGAGTTCCGCCGCCAGAAGCCTCCGTAGCCACCGAAAATCAATCTAGACCCGTTCTGGCACCCTGCCGGAGGGGGCAATCCTTCCCCGGTGGCCATCTTTGTCATCCCGGTGCTCTCCATGACGAGGAGGGAGTAGTTCTCCCTCGGGGCTGAGGGTATGTACCAGTAGCTATGTTGGATATCTCTCTCTCTCTCTCTCGTGTTCTTGAGGTGGTACGATCTTGATGTATCGCGAGCTTTGCTATTATAGTTGGCTCCTATGACGTTTTCTCCCCCCTCTACTCTCTTGTAATGAATTGAGTTTCCCCTTTGAAATTATATTATCAGATTGAGTCTTTAAAGATTTGAGAACACTTGATGTATGTCTTGTCGTGGATATCTGTGGTGACAATGGGATATCACGTGATTCACATGATGTATGTTTTGGTGATCAACTTGCGGGTTCCTCCCATGAACCTATGCACAGGGGTTGGTACATGTTTTCGTCGTGATTCTCCGGTAGAAACTTTGGGGCACTCTTTGAGGTCCTATGTGTTGGTTGAATAGATGAATCTGAGATTGTGTGATGCATATCGTATAATCATACCCACGGATACTTGAGGTGACAGTGGAGTATCTATGTGACATTAGGGTTTTGGTTGATTTGTGTCTTAAGGTGTTCTTCTAGTACGAACTCTAGGGCTGTTTGTGACACTTATAGGAACAGCCCAACGGATTGATTGGAAAGAATAACTTTGAGGTGGTTTCATACCCTACCATAATCTCTTCGTTCATTCTCCACTATTAGTGACTTTGGAGTGACTCTTTGTTGCATGTTGAGGGATAGTTATGTGATCCAATTATGTTAGTATTGTTGAGGGAACTTGCACTAGTGAAAGTATGAACCTAGGCCTTATTTCCTATCATTGTAGTACCGTTTATGCTCACTTTTATCACTTGCTACCTTTCTGTTTTTATAATTTCAGATTACAAATACCTTTATCTACGATCTATATTGCACTTGTATCACCATCTCTTCGCCTAACTAGTGCGCCTGTACAATTTACCATTGTATTGGGTGTGTTGGGGACACAAGAGACTCTTTGTTATTTGGTTGCAGGGTTTCTTGAGATAGAATTATCTTCATCCTACGCCTCCTACGGATTGATAAACCTTAGGTCATCCACTTGATGGAAATTTTCTACTTTCCTACAAACCTCTGCACTTGGAGGCCCAACAACGTCTACAAGAAGAAGGTTGTGAAGTAGGCATCAAGCTCTTTTCTGGCGCCGTTGCCGGGGAGGTGAGTGCTTGAAGGTATATCTTTAGATCTTGCAATCGAGTCTTTTAGTTTCTTGTTTTATCACTAGTTTAGTCTATAAAAGAAAACTACAAAAACAAATGGAATTGAGTTTGTCTCATACGCTTCATCTTTTTAATATCTTTCGTGAGTATGATGGAAAGGATAATTGTGCTCAAGTGCTAGAAGAAGAAATTTATAAAATGTTTGGCACTAAATATTTGAAGGATGAGCATGATTGCAATGTTGTTAGTACAAATTCTTTGAATATCTATGATACTAATGATGATTGCACTAGTTATGATGAAAATGTCTCCTATAAACATGTCATTTTTTGTCGAGTATATTGGGTTTGTAAGTACACACCAAATAGGGAAGATAGATATTGCAAGAGGCATAAGTACTTAGAAACTGAATTTTTGCAAGAAAGTCTTGATGATTGTGCTGAAAAATTCAATATTTTTCGCGCCCCTTGTGAACTTTGCAATGAACATGGTAATTTAAATCTCCAATGCAAATTGTTTCATGACCGAATCGTATCCAAAAATTGTGATAATTTGATATCCCTTGAGCATCATAAAGAGCATAGTCTTCTTTTGGAGTATGAGGAAATGAGACGTATAACTGAGGGTATTCCAAAGTTTAATCTTGATAGATTTCTTGATTTTGATCTGGAGAAAATTTATATGTATTGTGCGGTGAATTGTATTGAAAATCCTTATATTTCCAATTACATAAAGGAAAGAAAACAAATAGAAGATGAAAATAATACTAATGAAAGGGAAGAAACTTCCCAATATCCTACTATTATTTATTATGATGAATCAGGTAACGAGGAGGAGCCTCCTATTCAACCAATCTCATTAATAAGGAGCTCCAAAAAGACGATTGAACCCACACATGATGTGTTGAAGAAGAAGAAGAAAAAAAAGGAAGAGAGGTAAAAAGATATCTCTCCCAAATAATGTTGCTCCTATTACTATTGTGCCTCATGAAAATATAATTATGGAAGATACACTAGTGCAGAACCGGGTAATAGCACTGGTTCGTAAGGCCCTTTACTGCCGGTTTGGTACCGGCGATAAAGTGTAGGCACTAAAGCCCCCCCGTTTAGTCCCGGTTCGGCACGAACCGGTGCTAAAGGCCAACCACGTGGCACGAGCCAGCTTCGGGGGCAGGGAGCCCTTTAGTACCGGTTGGTGACACCAACCGGTATTAAAAGGTTGGGGGGTTTGAGTTTATGATTTCTTTTTCATTTCATTTTGTGTTTTCCATTTAATTCTTTTTTGTTTGCTGGTATTTTACGATACTACATATTGTACACGTTATGCATATATATATATACATATTTCATCGAATGTCTCACAACCACCATTAATTAATTCACACATATATACACACACATGTGTATATATATATATAGGACTCATTTTTTGTACTCTTGGAGTATGTACTCCCATCTTCAATATACCTCGTATATGCATTGATTATACCCCTTATCATTCTCAATATACTTCATTAAATATTCTAAGATACCTCAATACATGTTTTGTTGAAAAAAAATATCATTTACTACCTACTTTTTGCAATATACCTTTTTCACGTACAAACAAATCAGTATATACGTAAACCTTTGAAAATATGAGGCACACATGATGTTTTTTCTTTAAATCCATTTTAGGGTATCTCGTAATTATTAATGAAGTATATTCATCTATGTGGTATATGAGGAGCGAGAGTACGTACTCCCAGGAGTACACAACCATTTTCCTATATATATATATATATATATATATTTATATATACAATTTCTCCTAATTGGTGCCTTCGGAGCCAATGGCATTTGCCTAATTGGTGCCTTCGGAGCACGATAACAATTGGAAGTGGTTCATGGGGGCGGTAGCGGGTAATAGTATTCTCCTTTGGGATCTATGACCTGGTCGAGCAAAAATCCCACTATTTCCTCTTGAATTGCTTCTATGCGGTCCTCTGTTAGGAGCTTCTCC
>NW_024120753.1:0-11119 GCF_003073215.2 Triticum urartu
CAATATCTCATCACGTCTTGACCATATCACATCACAACATGCCCTGCAAAAACAAGTTAGATGTCCTCTACTTTGTTGTTGCAAGTTTTACGTGGCTGCTACGGGCTTCTAGCAAGAACCGTTCTTACCTACGCATCAAAACCACAATGATTTTTGGTCAAGTTTGTTGTTTTAACCTTCAACAAGGACCGAGCATAGTCAAACTCGATTCAACTAAAGTTGGAGAAACAGACACCCGCCAGCCACCTGTGTGCAAAGCACGTCGGTAGAACCAGTCTCATGAACGCGGTCATGTAATATCGGTCCGGGCCGCTTCATCCAACAATACCACCGAATCAAAGTAAGACGTTGCTGGTAAGCAGTATGACTATTTTCGCCCACAACTCTTTGTGTTCTACTCGTGTATATAACATCTACGCGTAGACCTGGCTTGGATGCCACTATTGGGGAACGCAATATTTCAAAAAAAATCCTACGATCACGCAAGATATATCTAGGTGATGCATAGCAATGAGAGGGGAGAGTGTGTCTACGTACCCTCATAGACTGAAAGTGGAAGCGTTTAGTAACGCGGTTGATGTAGTCGAACGTCTTCGCAATCTAATCGATCCAAGCACCAAACGTACGGCACCTCCGTGTTCAGCATACGTTCAACTCGATGATGTCCCTCGAGCTCTTGATCCAGTTGAGGCCGAGGGAGAGTTCTATCAGCACGACGGCATGGAAACAGTGATGATGAAGTTACCTACGTAGGGCTTCGCCTAAGCACTACGACAATAAGACCGAGGTGCGTAACTGTGGAGAGGGGCACCGCACACGGGTAAGAGAAGACTTGGTGTGCCCCCTCCCACATATATAAAGGGGGAAGGAGAGGTGGCCGGCCGAAGGGGGGCGCGCCTTGGGGGGAGTCCTACTTGGACTCCCGGTCCAAGTAGGATTCAACCCCTCCTTTCCTTTCCAGAGAAGGGGGAAGGGGGAAAGAGAAGGAGGAGAAGAAGGAAAGGCCCCCCAACCCTAGTCCAATTTGGTTTGGGCTTGGGGGGGGGCGCCTCCACCTGGCCGCCTGCCTCCTCCCTCCTCAAGGGACCATGAAGGCCCATTAACCCCCCTGGGAGGTTCCGGTAACCCCCCGATACTCTGGAAAATGTCCGAACCTTTTCGAAACCTTTCTGGAACCGCATAACAACATACGTTGTTCCCTTTGTCATCGGTATGTTACTTGCCCGAGATTCGATCGTCGGTATCATCATACCTAGTTCAATCTCATTACCGGCAAGTCTCTTTACTCATTCTGTAATGCATCATCCTGCAACTAACAATCGGAGTGACAAATCCTAATCTCGATCTATGCCAACTCAACAAACACCATCGGAGACACCTGTAGAGCATCTTTATAATCACCCAGTTACGTTGTGATGTTTGATAGCACACAAGGTGTTCCTCCGGTATTCGAGAGTTGCATAATCTCATAGTCATAGGAACATGTATAAGTCATGAAGAAAGCAATATCAATAAAACTAAACGATCATAATGCTAAGCTAACGGATGGGTCTTGTCCATCACATCATTCTCTAATGATGTGATCCTGTTCATCAAATGACAACACATGTCCATGGCTAGGAAACTTAACCATCTTTGATTAACGAGCTAGTCAAGTAGAGGCATAATAGGGACACTCTGTTTGTCTATGTATTCACACATGTACTAAGTTTCCGGTTAATACAATTCTAGCATGAATAATAAAAATTTATAATGATATAAGGAAATATAAATAACAACTTTTTTATTGCCTCTCGGGCATATTTTCTTCAAACCGGTACATAAAACGTGCATAAGAACTAGTAAGCAAAAATTTCCTTATTGTCATGGAGTTGACACGGCAGATGTCCTAGTGGAAGGACTTTGTTGTGGAGCCATCGCAACTAGGTTATCTTAAAGGGGTTAATTGGGACAAAGGACATAGGAGTTTATACTGGTTCGGCCCCTTGCGGTGAAGGTAAAGGCCTACTACAGTTTAGGGTTGTATTGTTAGGGTTTCGATTACCAGGGAGCGAATACGCTTGACCTGGCTCTCGATTGTTGTTTCTTGTCCTTAAATCACCGCCGGGTCGTCCGTTTATATACAGGTTGACACCCGGTGGCTTACAGAGTCCCGGCCGTCTCATATACAACATATCCGCCTCGGTGGCTAACTATTCTTGCCTTACAATACAAGTTATACATGTGGCGGTTCATCCCCTTGGGCCTCAAGCCGCCTCTAGGTCTTGGGCCGTCAATGGGCTTGACATGACCCACCATCTTCGTTGATAAGTCGCCAGTGGTATAACCCAACCCCTCCTGGGCGGTTCATACCCAGTAGTTATATCCCCAACATTAGGCCCCAGGTTGGTTTGAACTTGTTCATATCAATCTTCAATACTGACTTGTCAAAATCTTGCATCGCTTGTTTGATAAACCTCGTTGTAACCCGCCGTGACGTCAGCTCATAGAATCTTCTTAAACTGCCATGACGTCATTTCACATTAAATGTGCACGAGGCCCAGCACATCTTAATTGATCCTTATCTTAATGAACATCCCGAGAATCGAGGCGTCCATATAGCCATGTGATGATTTTAGCCTCCTCGATTCCCGCGCATGCCTTGTATTATCCCTCTTATAAATAGGGACGGGGGTCTTTACCATTCTCCCCTGCTTCCTTGCCTTCGTCTTCCTCTCGCATCTCCTTTGTCGCCCGAGCTCCGCCGCTGCGACCTCCGGCCGCTACACCAACTCAGCCCCCCTGCATCAACCTGACCAGACCAGAAAACTCCAGTGCGCCACCGCTGCTCCCGATCACCTGTAAGAGCACCTCTCCTCTTATCTCAAATCTGCATTAGGGTTTGGGCAGTTCATCGGTGTTCTTGTCGTTCTTCGTTGTTTCCTTCAACTCTGATAGATTTTAATCTGGATAGGTCATAAACCTTGTACGAAAGTAGTTTTAGCATTCATTTTCATCATTAGAATAGCATCTCTCCATAGAAGATCTCATCAGAGCATCCAAACTTTTCCACCGCTGCCGCCTTAGGTTTAGAATTTTACTACTTTTCCTGAACTGTGGTAGATCCAAAGTTATTGCTCCAACTTGAAAAATATGTTTGCCCAACACTTAGCAAAATTTTCACTGATCAATTTGAATTACCATAGCTGCCATGGAGGCTTATACTATAAACCGATATCCATCATGTAATACTAGGCCTTGTTTAAACCGCCACCACACACTTCATAACTTGCGTGACCCGGCAATGCTTCTCCAGTTTAACCATGCTTGCTTATTCATCCTTATAATTTGGTTCTGCATAATATACTTGACTTCTAAACTCTGTCCGGCTTTAACAGCAAAATCCTTAATCCGGTAGGTACCATTAGTCCCCTTTTAAGCCGCCAATATGAATATCTGCGTGCTTCAATGTTCATTCTCCGGCTTAATCTGTAGCCCGTTTACCGCATTTTTACCTTTAAATCAATGGTCTAGCTTAATAACATGATCTTAAGTCGGTAATATTTCTTTCTTTTAGGCCTTTTTCCTCAAAAATGGTTAAGACTGTCACCGCCTGCAACTTGGTCATTTCCCGGGTCACTGAGGAAGACCTGAACGAATATGTTCAGACTGGCGTCTTAGCAAAAAAAGATCCCATCCACTGGAGGGTTCCAGGCAATGAAACTCGTCCTGAACCCAAGGACAATGAAGTAATTGTCTTTACTGATCACATAAACCGGAGCATCAGCCCTCCCGGCTCGAAATTCTTCTGTGATGTGCTGCATTTTTTCAAGCTCCATCCACAAGATATCGGACCCAACTCTGTTTCAAACATCTGCAACTTCCAAGTATTCTGCGAGGGGTACCTTCAACAGGAGCCCACCATAGAGCTATTCAGGGAGTTCTACTACTTAAACCGGCAGAACGAGTTCACAGACGGGCCTAGCTTAGAGTTAGGCGGCATTTCTATACAACACCGGAAAGAAGCCACCTTCCCAGCTGCCACTCTTCCCAGTCACCCCAAAGACTGGAACCAGACTTGGTTTTATTGCCAAGATACTTCGCCAGAAGGGGAAAATCCACTGCCGGGTTATCGCGCTAGCCAGCTTAGCAACAGACATCATCTTCCAGACCGTATCAACGCAACGGAATGAAAGAAATATGTGCCAGTTTTTGCAAAGATCCGGGCCTTGATGGCCAACGGTTTGACCGGAATTGATCTAGTCCGATGATGGGTCGCCTGGAGAGTCTTGCCTCTAAGCCGCCGGCCCGGCTTGTTGTGCGAGTACACCGGCGAGTTAGCAGATCCTCAACGCCACTGGCAGATCGAAATGACTGATGAAGACATCAATGACATGACCAAGATCCTATTGAATGAGAGCTTGGAAGATTGCAGTCAAGTCGGATTAAATCCTTTCTGCTTTCTGAATAAGCCGCCAGCTGTAAGCTTTGAATCAAATGCATACTTGACTATGTTTTGATTTGTACTGCATGTTCATACTCATTCAATTTTTACAGGACGATTCACCTTTTTGGACCAAGAAGATGCAGGATAAACCGGCCAAGAAAACCCAGACCAAGAGCAAGGCTATCAAAAGCCTGCCAAGAAGAAGACCAAAACCGCTGAGTTATTTAACTTTGATGATAATGATGATGATGAGTCAGAGGTAGAACTTGACTCCCTTGGCTCGTTTTTGTACATCTTATTGACAATGACCATTATCAGGATGATGCAGAGGCCAGCCGTGCAGATGATGAAGAGATAATTACCCTTTCCTCCGGCTTAGAACCTTCGCCAACACAGAAAACTCGACAAGCGAGCCGGAAAGTAAGATTTTCCCAACTTTCTTTTGAAGAAGCAACAACATGAAGCTCGCCACACAATCCGTAACAGTGGTGGTGAAGTTTTATCCTCTGGCTTACCGAACGCCCTAGCACCTCGCAAACGCCGACCGGAGGTTTCAACTATTTCTGACTTATCTTATCCAAGGCGGGTCTTTTTCAACAAACTCTTAACCCGCCCGATTCAAACTATCAGGGAACATCTCATTCCTCCTCCGATGACTCAACGAGGACTCAAATCCCAGCCTTCAAAACGGTGCCTGGGTAAGGGTGTATTCCATCATTCGAAACTTCATGCCTGACTGATATACTGACATCTTTGTATTTCTCATTTCCAGTGGCATGGCCAAGCCTAGAAAGAAGGCAAAATTGAACAAGTCGAGTGAAGATTCTAGCCCTTCTGAGCCGGAACAACAAATGCCAGAAGCCTCTCATCCAACCACTGAAGCTACCCTTGATGAGCTGCCACTAGAAGATCACAACGTAGATCATATGGATGTTGAACCTATCATCAGTAAGCCGCCAAGCCCCATCAAGCCCATTGAAGATAAAACTAACGATGTCGACATCACCGGGCTTGGTTATACAGTGCCGGATAATCCTACTGCTTTATCCAAGCACAATGCCAAGGAAGAATTTTCCGCTGCTGATAAAGGCAAGTGGAAAGCAGACTTGGAAAGCTACACCCAGTTCGGCGCCCAAGAAATCCACTCCGGTTATTTGAACCGTCTGTATACCAGCCGGGATTTTGAAGCCGGCTTAGTCAACTTGATGAAGGAGCGCTATGAGGTAATTCAATCAAATCCTCCTCATAGATATATCTCTATCAGCCGCCAAGTCTATAGAATATGATAGAATTGAATATACTGTAGACTTTCAAATAGTCATAAATAGATGAACATCATCACTAGTAGCCCCCAAGGGCTGGCTTAGACTATGAAGTTAAGCCGGGACTTCAATTAGCAGTAATCAACTTTGCATCTATAGCCCCCAAGGGTCAGCTTAATCAATATGAATAAACTAGGACTTATCACCATGGCTGAGACCAATATCCCAATATGTAGTCTTTATAAACCGGATCATATCAGTTTACCCGGGTCAGCAGATAAATTTGTTTTGAAAAAAGCAATAGGCATTAGCCCCCAAGTGCCAAGGAAAATACTTGTATTGTGCTTGGTACTTCAAAAAATAATCATGATCAAGATACCTTCCATGTTTGTTCATGTCACAGGCTGAACTAACTGAGAAGGATTCGCAACTCAACAATCTGAGGGCCAATATTAAAACACAGCAATCTGAGACATCCAAAGCCAAGTCAGAACTGAAGACTGTGTTGGAAAACATTGAGCAGTTGAAACAAGGCTTCAGTGCTGATAAAACCGGCTGGGAGACTGAGAAGACAGCTATATTAAAGAGAGTGGAGAATTCCGAGGCAGCCCTTAAACCGGTGACCGATGAGTTGTCCGGTTTAAGGTATCAGATCAACAGCATGACATCAGCCATCTTCGGTAAGCAATAAAAATGACTCCTTTACACCATCGGGCATATCATAATCATCTGTTGGTTTAGTAATAACTTTACTGATACAGGTTCTTGGAGCGTCAAGTTTGGCTCAGATATGTGCATCAAGCTGAAGGCTATCTACACTCTAGTAGAACAGCTATACACTGGCGCTCAACGGACCATTGCTGTTGCTATACATAAAAACATCCACCCACTCTCATCAAGGATACATTGGAGAAGTTATCAGTGCTGCCCCAAAGGATTGATGATTTAAAGTGAGTATCTGCCAGAGCCGACGCCTTGACCGCTTTAAGCCGGGAAAAGGCGTGGCAAGCCGATCTTGATCCAGAAGACTTGGCCAATGGTTTCCCAAGTGTAAAAGAAGACGGGTCTCCCTTCAGCGCTGATGACTTTGCAGAAATAGCAAGAGCAATGCGTCCGTTAGCAAGAAAACTGGCTAAGGATACCAATCTATCCCAATACCAGGTGGCTTATGATGCCAAGAACAAGAAGATAAAGGCGCCGGTTCATCAAGAGGTGGATCTCATCCCGCCGAAGAGACCCGAGGGCCATAGGTTTCACTAGTGGCTTCTCTCAAGATAGCATGTATTTCGGTGGGTGAACAAATTACTGCCGAGCAATTGATAGAAAAGCGCATAGTTATGAAGATATCTAAGGCAATGATCATGAATATAGGCATCATGTCCGTGTCAAGTAAATTGAAACGATTCTGCATCTACTACTATTACTCCACACATCGACCGCTATCCAGCATGCATCTAGAGTATTAAGTTCATAAGAACAGAGTAACGCATTAAGCAAGATGACATGATGTAGAGGGATAAACTCAAGTAATAATATATAAACACCATATTTTTATCCTCAATTGCAACAATACAATACGTGCCTTGCTGCCCCTACTGTCACTGGGAAAGGACACCGCAAGATTGAACCCAAAGCTAAGCACTTCTCCCATTGCAAGAAAGATCAATCTAGTAGGCCAAACTAAACCGATAATTCGAAGAGACTTGCAAAGATATCAAATCATGCATATAAGAATTCAGAGAAAAACCAAATAATATTCATAGATAATCTTGTTCATAAACCCACAATTCATCGGATCTCGGCAAACAAACCGCAAAAGAGTATTGCATCAAATAGATCTCCAAGAACATCAAGGAGAACTTTGTATTGAGAATCAAAGAGAGAGAAGAAGCCATCTAGCTAATAACTATGGACCTGAATGTCTGTGGTAAACTGCTCACGCTTCATCGGAGAGGCAATGGTGTTGATGTAGAAGGCCTCCGTGATCGATTCCCCCTCCGGCAGATCACCGGAAAAGGCCCCAAGATGGGATCTCATGGATACAGAAAGTTACGGCGGTGGAATTCGGGTTTTGGCTCGGCTCTCTGCGATGTTTCTAGGGTATAAGAGTATGTATTGGCAAAATAAGTACAACAGTGGAGCTACGAGGGGCCCACGAGGGTGGGGGTGCGCCTACCCCTTGGGCGTGCCCTCCTGCCTCGTGGCTACCTCGTGGAGTTCCAGACTTCGACTCCAAGTCTTCTGGATTGCTTTCGGTCCAAGAAATATCATCGCGAAGGTTTCATTCCGTTTGGACTCCGTTTGGTATTCCTTTTCCGCGAACTGAAATAGGCACACAAAAAAACAAAAACTGGCACTGGGCCTCCGGTTAATAGGTTAGTCCCAAAAATAATATAAAAGAGCATATTAAAGCCCATTAAACATCCAAAACAGATAATATAATAGCATGGAACAATCATAAATTATAGATACATTGGAGATGTATCAAGTGGATATTAGTTCATTGAGCTATATGTTGCTATGAATTACCAAAACCACCCGGGGATTAGTTGCACTTTCAATTGCAATAATCATGATCGGGGTGATAATGATTCTTATGATCTTAAAAATTTATTTAAACCTCACGATGAATATGGTTGCGATAATATTAGAAGTGGGTTTGGAAGAGTGTCAACTTTAGCTAAAAATAATCCCACACATTTGGAGAATGTTCAATCTTATGATTTTTTTGATAAAAGTGGGTTCAGAGAGGTCGTGACTTTAGTTGACACTAATCCCACTATCTTGGAAGATTATAAAACTTTAATGCATGTGGATCATGAAGAGAAAATTTTATATGATAGCTATATTGTCGAATGTGATTATTATCCTACATGTAATTATTATGAGAGAGGAAAATATGGTTATAGAAATTTTCATGTTACTAAATTACCTCTTGTTATGTTAAGATTATCAATGTCTTACTCCTCTCCCTTGCATATGCTAGATATTTCTTGCCTTAATAATTTGTTTGCTTATAAAATTCCTATGCATAGGAAGTATGTTAGACTTAAAAGTGATTTTCACATGCTTTATGATGCTCACTTCATGTTTCAATTCTTCTCTTTCATGTGAGCATCATTAAAATTATCATGCCTAGCTAGGGGCATTAAACAATAGTGCTTGTTGGGAGGCAACCCAATGAATAAAATATTTTTTCATTTTTCATTTTTGTTCTTGTGTGTTTACACAATTATGCTACTGTTATGATTGTGTTTTTATGTTTCATTTAGTGTTTGTGCCAAGTAAAGCCTTTAGGATGGTTTGGGTAATAGTTGATCTGATCCTGTTAGAAAACAAAATCTTTTGCATCTAGTAGCAAATATTTTGAGTTTTTTTTACAAAAGATTATATATGAATTTCCTACGTTGTCCTAATTTTTCAGATTTTTTGGAGTTACATAAGCATGGTCGAAGTCCAGATTACTATAGATTCTTCTGTTTTTGATAGATTCTATTTTCATTGCATTGTGTGCTTATTTTGATGAATCTATGTATTGTATCGGGGGATATAAGCCATGGTAAAGTTAGAATATAGTAGATATAATGCAATAATAAAATATGAATGGGTTTGCAACAGTACTTAAAGTGATGATTTTCTTTATTATACTAACGGATCTCGCGAAGTTTTTTTGTTAAGTTTTGTGTGATTGG
Organism: Triticum urartu; assembly: GCF_003073215.2. Lineage (NCBI taxonomy): Eukaryota > Viridiplantae > Streptophyta > Magnoliopsida > Poales > Poaceae > Triticum > Triticum urartu. The sequence goes on from NW_024120753.1 coordinate 9,381, forward strand.
AGTTTTCAAGTTTTGGGCGTGATCATGATGGAGATGGAATAAGGGGTGAAAAGAGCCTAAGCTTGGGAATGCCCATGGCACCCCAAGGTAATATTCAAGGAGAACCAATCAACTAAGCTTGGGGATGCCCTGGAAGACATCCCCTCTTTCTTCTAACGACCATTGGTAATTTTTCTTAGAGATATATTTTTATCCGTCACATACACTACAAAAAAAGACACATCCGTGAAATTTTGGGCCGAACAAATTTTTTACTGTCATGCTTATGACACTTCTATGATGATAATTATGACAAAACCCTTTATCATCATAGATGTGGTGGGCTCCTACTTCTATGAAAAAAAATCATGACAGAAAATGGGCTTTTCGTCCTGGGCGGGCCGGAGACGCAGCTGCATTAAATTATTTGGTTCGTCCATGATGGAAAAAACCGTGGTAGATGTGAGGGCGAGGAAAATATCGGCGAGTTTCCGATTACGATGGGTGGTCGGGGCCGAGCGATGCACAGAGGTTTCTGCGTTTCTCTCGTGTACACATGTATGTGCGAGGCGTTGGCTAACTGAACCCGAGCGACCACACGTTACTGAACCCGAGCGATCGATCCCTTGGCTCTTAACTGAACACGAGCGATTCATTCACTGCTGACTGAACCCGAGCGATTCCTTCTCTGCTACTGCTAACTGAACCCGAGCGATCAATCACTGTTGCTGCTTACTGAAGCCGATCGAGCCCCCATGCGAGACGTAGCCAGCTGGTGTTGGGTTACCTCTCGATGAACAGTGACCGTTGCTACCATGTGCGTGGTACGTAGAATGAGTCGAGACATGGTGAGTCGAGTCGGTTGGTTGGTTGTGGATGAACAGTTCCCGGTGGGGGTTGGATGAACAGGACCCTTGATAACCCACAAGTATAGGGGATCGCAACAGTTTTCGAGGGTAGAGTATTCAACCCAAATTTTATTGATTCGACACAAGGGGAGCCAAAGAATATTCTCAAGTATTAGCAGTTGAGTTGTCAATTCAACCACACCTGGAAACTTAATATCTGCAACAATATTTAGTAGCAAAGTAATATGATAGTAGTGGTAACGGTGGAAAAAGGTAACGGTAGCAAAAGTAATATTTTTGGGTTTTATAGTGATCGTAACAGTAGCAGCGGAAAAGTAAATAAGCGAAGAACAATATATGAAAAGCTCGTAGGCATTGGATCGGTGATGGAGAATTATGCTGGATGCGATCGATCATGTAACAGTCATAACATAGGGTGACACAGAACTAGCTCCAGTTCATCAATGTAATGTAGGCATGTATTCCGAATATAGTCATACGTGCTTATGGAAAAGAACTTGCATGACATCTTTTGTCCTCCCCTCCCGTGGCAGCGGGGTCCTATTGGAAACTAAGGGATATTAAGGCCTCATTTTAATAGAGTACCGGACCAAAGCATTAACACATAGTGAATACATGAACTCCTCAAACTACGGTCATCACCGGTAAGTATCCCGATTATTGTCACTTCGGGGTTAACGGATCATAACACATAATAGGTGACTATAGACTTGCAAGATAGGATCAAGAACTCTCATATAATAATGAAAACATAATAGGTTCAGATATGAAATCCTGGCACTCGGGCCCTAGCGACAAGCATTAAGCATAGCAAAGTCATAGCAACATCAATCTCAGAACATAGTGGATACTAGGGATCAAACCCTAACAAAACTAACTCGATTACACGAT
>NW_024120754.1:0-8055 GCF_003073215.2 Triticum urartu
CCATCCAATGGCCGTAGTGCTTCTTCAACCTCTAGTCTTCTTGCTCCAGCCGCCCAAAGTAGCGCCGGTCATGCCGCCTGCTCCTGCCGCCCGTGGACGGATGTGATGCCGCGGAGGCCTCAGCGCCCCCTACTACTCCCACCGCCGGCCAGGCCATCCCTCTACGCACACACACCCCCTGTTATTTTGCGGCGATGGCAACCTCACCCCGCAGCCGAACGAGTGAACCCTCATACTCCTGTACGTATGGGCATCCACTGCCGCGTCTTCGCCGGCTCCGCATCGTCCCCTTCCAAGGCCTCACCATCGTCCACCGCCCTGGTGCTCTCGGCACAGCGTGGTCAACGTGGTCAAGGAATGGCTTCCATCGGATGTGGACTGTACATGGAGAGGCTGACAGTTGGGTCCACGGCCGCAGCAAGGAAGTGCCTCCTTATTATGCGCAAAATAATTATTCTTCCACCTGACAGTGGGGACCCACCGGACGGGCCACCGTATTTCGCGAAAAAAACATTTCCCCCTGACTGCTGGGACCCACCAGCTACATCTTCGCACGCAAGGAAGTGCGTCCGAAAAAAAACGATTTGCCCCCCTGACTGCTGGGACCCACCAGCTACATCTTCGCACGCAAGGAAGTGCGTCCGAAAAAACGATTCGCCCCCTGACTGCTGGGACCCACCAGCTACATCTTCGCACGCAAGGAAGTGCGTCCGGGCAAAAAAACGATTCCCCCCTGACTGTTGGGACCCAGCAGCCACACCTTCGCACGCCAGGAAGTGCGTCCGAGCAAAAAAAACAAAAACAAAATGATTCGCCCCCCTGACTGCTAGGACCCACCAGCTACATCTTCGTAGGCAAGGAAGTGACTGACAGTCGGGACCCACCTGGTCGAAGCGTACGTAGCATTGTCATTCTGCTCGCGAACGTGGACGTACATATATACTGGTCGATGTAGAGGCGTGCACATGTCGTAGTAGAGGCGCGTACATGTCGTAGTAGAGGCGCGCACATAGCATGTACACGTACGTACAGCGGCCAGGGTGCAAGAAAGAAAATACGGCCACATACATACATACGGGCAGGGTCTCGAACGCCTACTCGCGCATACATGCGGCCAGGGCTCGTGTACATGGCTGGGTCGGAACGGAGAAACATCGTCGTCATCGTGTTCATGGGGAGGCAACGGAATGCATCGTGTTTGTGGGGAGGCAACGGAATGCGTCATGTTCATGGGGAGGCAACATAATGCGTCGTGTTCATCGGGAGGCAATGGAACGTGTGGGAGCCAACCGGCTGGGTCGGAACGGAATGCGTGGTTGTGTTCGTCGGGAGGGCTTCGACGGAACAGGCGATGGAAACGAGGCCTGGAGTACCACAAAACGGAGGAAACGGCCTTGTGTTCGACCAGCCACGTTTGAAACGGGATCTTGTTCATCGGGAGGGGTCTGGCGTACCGCAAAATGGAGGAAACGGACCTCCTATGGTCGAAACGGGGGTCCTGTTGATCGGGAGGGGTGTGGTGTACCGCAAAACGGAGGAAACGGACTTGTGTTGGAGCACTACGGTCGAAACGGGGGTCCTGTTGATCGGGAGGGGTGTGGCGTATCGCACAACGGGACTCCACGGGATATTGTTCATGTCCACCGTCGACCTCCTCCAGCCTCCACGAGCTACCGTCGACCTCCTCCAGCCTCCACGGACTCCTATTCATCCAGCCTCCACCGTGCGCTACTCCACCGGCTACTGTTCAACCACCCCTCCACGGGCACCCCTCCATCGTCTACTGTTCATCTAGCCCTCCACAACATGAAGTCCTGTTCAACCACCCCTCCACAGGCACCCCTCCACCGTCTACTATTCATCCAGCCTTCCACACCACGGGGTACTGTTCATCCAGAGGCAACGCCACCGCTCACTATTCATCCAAACCTCCCCGCAACGCTCACTGTTCATCCAATCGATCGGCTTCAGTTAGTACCAGTAGCGAAGGAATCACTCGATCAGGTTCAATTAACAGCCATTGATTGATCGCTCGGGTTTAGTAATGCATAGCCTGCCGTGCAATCGCTTGGGTTCAGTTGGAGCCCAACGCCTCGCTCGGGTTCAGTTAGAGCCAACGCCTCGCACACATGCGCGTACGTGTACGAGAGAAACGCGCATCTGTCAGCCCCCGACCTCCCACCGTAACCAGGAACTCCCCGAAATTTTCCTCCCCTCGCTTCTACCATAGTTTTTTCCGTCATGGACGGCCCAAAGAATGTCATGCAGCTGCGTCTATGGCCCGCCCAGGATGAAAAGCCCATTTTCTGTCATGATTTTTTGTCATAGAAGTAGCAGCCCACCACATCTATGATGATACCGGGTTTTGACACAATTATCGTCATTGAAGTGTCATATGTATGACAGAAAAAAAAATTCGTTCGGCCCAAAATGTCACGGATGTGCCTTTTTTTGTAGTGTACGCACCGTTGCTACAGTCCGTCGTGCCGAGACACCACGTGATGATCGGGTATGATAAGCTCTATGTTCACATACAACGAGTGCAAGCTAGTTTTGCACACGCAGAATACTCGGGTTAAACTTGACGATCCTAGCATATGAAGATATGGCCTCGGAACACAGAGAACGAAAGGTCGAGCGTGTATCATATAGTAGATATGATCAACATAGTGATGTTCACCATTGAAAACTACATCTCACATGATGATCGGACATGGTTTAGTTGATGTGGATCACGTGATCACTTAGATGATTAGAGAGATGTCTATCTAAGTGGGAGTTCTTAAGTAATTTGATTAATTGAACAATAATTTATCATGAACTTAGTACCTGATAGTATTTTGCATGTCCATGTTGATGTAGATAGATGGCCCGTGCTATTGTTCCATTGAATTTTAATGCGTTCCTAGAGAAAGCTAAGTTGAAAGATGATGGTAGCAACTACACGGACTGGGTCCGTAACTTGAGGATTATCCTCATTGCTGCATAGAAGAATTACGTCCTGGAAGCACCGCTAGGTGACAAACCCGATCTAGGAGCAACGCCAAATGTTGTGAACACCTGGCAGAGCAAAGCTGATGACTACTCGATAGTTCAGTGTGCCATGCTTTATGGCTTAGAACCGGGACTTCAACGATGTTTTGAACATCATGGAGCATATGAGATGTTCCAGGAGTTGAAATTAATATTTCAAGCAAATGCCCAGATTGAGAGATATGAAGTCTCCAATAAGTTCTACAGCTGCAACATGGAGGAGAATAGTTCTGTCAGTGAACATATACTCAGAATGTCTGGGTACCACAACCACTTGACTCAACTGGAAGTTAATCTTCCTGGTAATAGTGTTATTGACAGAGTTCTTCAATCACTGCCACCAAGCTACAAGAGCTTCATGATGAACTATAATATGCAAGGGATGGATAAGACGATTCCTAAGCTCTTCGCAATGCTAAAGGCTACGGAGGTAGAAATCAAGAAGGAGCATCAAGTGTTGGTTGTCAACAAGACCACCAATTTCAAGAAAAAGTGTAGAGGGAAGAAGGGGAACTTTAAGAAGAACAGCAAGCCAGTTGCTGCTCAAGTGAATAAACCCAAGTCTGGAACTACGCCTGAGACTGAGTCCTTCTACTGGAAAGGAACTGGTCACTTGAAGCGGAACTGCCCCAAGTATTTGGCGGAGAAGAAGGATGGCAAAGTGAAAGGTATATTTGATATACATGTTACTGATGTGTACCTTACTAATATTCACAGTTGTGCCTAGGTATTTGATACTGGTTCAGTTGCTAACATTTGCAACTCGAAACAGGGGCTACGGATTAAGCGCAGATTGGCTAAGGACGAGGTGACGATGCACGTGGGAAATGGTTCCATAGACGATTTGATCGCCACCGGCACGCTACCTCCACATCTACCTTCAGGATTAGTTTAGACCTAAATAATTATTGTTTGGTGCCAGCGTTGAGCATGAACATTATATCTGGATCTTGTTTGATGCAAGATGATTATTCATTTAAATCCGAGAATAATGGTTGTTCTATTTATATGAGTAATATCTTTTAGGGATTTTTATTTCTGTGCCCCTGGTTCCTTAGCTCTACTCATTCATCCCGACTCTGTTAACTTTTGCTCATTTTTCCCCACTCGCTTGCCCGAAACCCTCATAATTGGTTATAACGGACGTTCCTGTCAGGTCAATTGCTTTGACAGTTAGCTGACGAGTGGGGCCGCATATACGTGGGCGCTCGCAAGACCGCGGTCATGGGGTAGCATGTGTCCATGGAAATGCCCGAAATGTCCCATCATATAAAGAGGCTAACCACCTCCATCGCCCCTACCATTTTCCCCCAAATCACCTCGCTGCTGCATCATCTTCCTCTCCCCCATCGGCGTCGTCCTGCTCTCCTGCACTGCCTCCACCGCACTGTCTCGCTCTCCCCCGCCGCATCCTCTTCCTGACCTTCATCGCCTCGATCTGTCAGATGGCTGACGCTCGTGGCGAAACTGGTGCAGCGGCCGGAGATGTGGTGGAGCTGCAGGGTCAGGGCACGGTGACCGCGGATGTCGGCGGCGTCCACGGCGGTGCGGGGAAACTCGCAACCGCTGCGGATGTGGCGGGCTCCGCCTCATCACTGCAGAAGGTGACAGCATCGAGCGGCACAGTCCATCCCGATGCCCCCATTGTGCCGCCTGCCGTGGAGGAGCAGGTGTTTGCACTTGATTAGCCTGTAGAGTTAGTTTGATTGTGATTCATACCGTAGTTCAGATGGTTAGAGTAGTTGGTTTGACGGATGGGCCGGGCTTTTTTGTATGTGTTGGGGGTGGGGGTTTTTGGACTATGGTTTGTTGGATAAATTCATTGCAAAAATGCTAGCTAGATGTTGTGAACTATGATTTTAGGTGCTGCAATGATTAGGGTTTTTAGATTTGTTTTTATATTTGGATAAATTCATTGCAAAAATGCTAGATGTTGTGAACAGATTGGGTTTTTTAATTCTTTGATGCTTCTTAGATTTTTTTAGTGTTCACAGATTGGGGTTTTTAATGCTACTCAAGTTATTTGATTCAAGTTATATTAGCTCTGTTGTTCACAATATGTAGTTATATTAGCTCTATTGTTTAATGTGTGTGCATGACAATGGAAAATGCAAATAGGATCATAGTATATTAGCCCTATGATCAAGTGTGGATATCTAAATTTCAATATGTAGTTATATTAGCTTTTTTGTTCAATGTGTGTGCATGACAATGGAAAATGCAAATAGGATCATAGTATATTAGCCCTATGATCAATGTGTCATATGTGCATATCGAAATTTTCAATTGGCTTATGTATTTACTAGTGATGGATGTAATTGTATATTCAGGACGATGATGGTAGGGGGAAGAGGAGGAAGATAGACTATACTTTCGACGACCCGTACGATCCAGCGTATGGTGACAATGATGAGTATGAGATAAGCCTACTTGGAATTTAGATTGTTCATTTACTTCTTTTGACATGGTGTATTCCCATGAATCTATAATGTACTAATGTAATTCATTCATGTGTGTAGTTTGTCTCTGGGGAAGATGTGGATGTGGACCGCGGCAACTTCGCGTCCTTCAAAGAGAAGGAAAAGGAGAAGATCAGGATCAAGGGCGTGGATTACTACTACAAGAGCAAGACCAAAACTTGGCGATGCCCCTACTGCACCACCAAGCCAAAGCCAAAGTCCGGCCACTTCGTTCACCTTCTAGATCATGCAGAAGATGTGGCCATCCACGGCGAGGACTACAAGATTGTGGGGCAGCATGCTGCCCTAGCCAAAGTCCTATCTCCCCTTCCTTGATGTTATGATGTGTTTTAAGTACTTTAGGTTGTTTGCTGAACTATGTGGTGAACTATGTTTGTGAACAGGATGTGGGTTACCTTTTGGTGGTTGGATGAATTTCATATGCATGTGGCTATCTATGTTGGGTATTTTTGTGTTGTTAAATTTATCTGCTATGATTTGTTTCAGTGTTTTGAAAGTTCACGTGCTGCAATTATCACATATGCTGCAAATATGCTGCAATCCATCATTTTATCAAGGGTTCCCTTTTATCAAATATTCCAATAACAGAGCAAAAAACAACATTTTAATGAAGATGTATTATAAACTATCTATGTTTGTGTAGGAGATCCTGTGTGCAAAATTTGAGGTGATTTAGAGGAGGTCAAAGAAATTTGAATTTGAGAAATGTGCTCCAAACAAGCTCCTAGGCTAGGGTAAACAGCCCATTTGTAATCAAGTTTTTTTGGACCTACTCTAAATGAGCCAAATGTTTTTTATTAGCATCTATTGAATTAATCTTCATATTTTTTGAAATCTTGTAGGTGATAGCTCATATGTGTGAAGGTTTTCTCATGAAAATGACCATAGGACAAGTTTATGATTTTTGGTTGGTAACATGTCACATAAGACAACATTAATATAAAAACTATAGGACAAGTTTTGAAATATGAAAATGGAAAACTAACTTCAGATCCTTCTTATTCACTTTAAAATAAAGGTTTAGTGATTTTTTTTAATTTTTCAAAAACAGAAGGTAACACCACCTCCTCTCTTTGAACTCTATGAAATCATGTAGGTGGTAGCTCATATGTGTGAAGGTTTTGTCAGGAAAATTACCATAGACCAAGTTTAGTATTTTTGGTTGGTAACATGACACATAAGACAACATTGTGCGCAGGTTTTATATTTTTTTTGATTTTTTTTAAATTAATGATGCTCATTTGACCTCAATCCTGACAGCTAGGGTTTTTTCATGAAAATGACCATAGACCAAGTTTAGTATCTTTCCTAGTTAGTGTGTCTTATAAAACGACGAACGGCGAAGGTTTCATATTTTTCGATTATTTTTAAATTAGTTATGCTCAGTCAAAGCCTTCAAAACCCCGTTGACCAGCTCAAAACCCCTCTAAACCCCGCGGGGTTTCGCCTAACCCTAGCTCCCAACGTCAGCCGTCCGATCATACCCCCGCGCCAAGCGACATCCCTTAGATCTGGCCTTCTAGAAGGAACTAGGTGGGCTGGCTGTGTGCAGGCTCCGCGCCGTTGGTCACAAGGATGGCTCTGCATTGTTGGATCGTGGGGCGATCCGAGAGAAGCGATCCTATTCGTTGTGCTCGGCTGCTCGCCCACCACAGACTCCATGAAAAATAAACGTTATTGGGCCCAAATGGAAACCAAACTCTGGTTGGGCTGTCGAATTGCGTCGCTTTTGTGCATCATTTGCTTTGTTTTTTGTGAACGTGCTAGCTCTGTATTTTTGCATCTTTTTTGCATCGTTTGCTCTGTTTTGTGTGAATGTGCTGGCTCTGTATTTTTCCATCGTTTGAAATCAATTGACATTGCGTAGCAAATGACGAATTTTCAACGGCCAAATTCATTTTATAATGCAAATGGCCACAAACTATTCAAAAATTGTCTCTTTTTGTTCATATAATATATATGACCACGGATTCCCACGCATGTGATACGTCTCCAACGTATCTATAATTTTTGATTGCTCCATGCTATGTTATCTACTGTTTTGGGCAATCATTGATGGTCACGAACAGCAACGCCTTTAGGTCAAATTCTTCCCCCACGTGCTCATCCCACGCACATACACCTGTTCCATTCCACAGTTGTAAGAGTTCTTCAACTAATGGCCTTAGGTACACATCAATGTCGTTGCCGGGTTTCTAGGGCCTTGGATGAGCACTGGCATCATAATGAACTTCCGCTTCATGCACAACCAAGGAGGAAGGTTATACAAACATAGAGTCACAGGCCAAGTGCTATGGTTGCTGCTCTACTTCCCAAAAGGATTAATGCCATCTGCACTTAGACAAACCATACGTTCCTTGCGTCATCTGCAAACTCCTTCCCGTACTTTCTTTCGATTTTTCTCCACTGCGACCCATCAGCAGGTACTCTCAACTTTCCGTCTTTCTTACGGTCTTCTCTGTACCATCGCATCGCCTTCGCATGCTCTTTGTTTTGGAAGAAACGTTTCAACCGTGGTATTATAGGAGCATACCACATCACC
>NW_024120755.1:0-18587 GCF_003073215.2 Triticum urartu
ACGTCCACTCCAAGTCCTTTGGATCACGTTTGTTCCAAAAATCACGCTCCCGAAGGTTTCATTCCGTTTGGACTCCGTTTGATATTCCTTTTCTGCCAAACACTGAAATAGGCAAAAAAAACAGCAATTTGCACTGGGCCTTGGGTTAATAGGTTAGTCCCAAAAATAATATAAAAGTGTAAAATAAATCCCATTAACATCCACAGATAATATAATAGCATGGAACAATAAAAAATTATAGATGCGTTGGAGACATATCAGCCACCACCCCGCCGATCCAAGCGCCGCCCACCGCCCAACACCGCTAGATGGGCCATTCCCCCATCGGAAAAGATAGAAGGTTTCGCCGCGGAAACCTTCCACTACCTTCCGGGCAAGTTTTCCGGTGCTCCGGCCGCGCAGGGCGGTATACCGGTGGCTTTGCTCCCACCGCACCCGCTAGGTGTTCGGCGATTTGTCTGCTCGGCGATGGACTCAGACGATGAGGAGGCGCTCGCGGCATTGCTGGAGGAGGAAGCCGATGCCGACGTCCACGACGAGGAACATCTCATGGTCCTCGCCGCCCCCGCCAGCCTGCTCGTGAGCAATGAAAAGCCGCGGCCAGGCGGCTTCGCGTCGGGGCGGCTGAAAGCAAAGAACCGGCATTGTCTGGAAGGCTATTGCATGATCTACTCTAACTACTTCGCCGATGCTCCATTGCACGGCGACAAAGTATTTCGGGACCGTTATCAGATGAGCCGAAAGCTTTTCCTAAAGATTGTGAATTCCATCCGGGAGTTCGACAGGTACTTCAAGTGCAAGAAGGATTGCACCAGCAAACTTGGATTCACCTCAATCCAGAAGTGCACGACGGCAATGAGGATGCTTGCATACGGAGCTAACAGTGATTCACTCGACGACTATGGGCGCATGGCGTTTGCAGGGCAGTGGTGGCAGTGTTTGGACCGCAATACTTGCAGTCACCCAATGTTGAAGACACTGCTCGGATCCTAGCATAGAATGCGGCAAGAGGATTTCCTGGGATGCTTAGAAGCATCGACTGCATGCATTGGAAATGGAAGAACTGTCCATTTTCTTAGCAGGGGATGTACAAAGGCGGTTGCAATGTGGTACTTGAGGCAGTGGCCACATAGGACCTCTGGATTTGGCACTCCTCCTTTGGTATGCCAGGAACTCACAATGACATCAACGTGTTGCAGTGCTCCCCTGTCTTTGCCAAGCTTTTTGAAGGTCATTCTCCTCCGGTGAACTTCGAGGTCAATGGGCGGCACTACTGCAAGGGGTACTACCTAGCTGATGGCATCTATCCGAGATGGTCTACATTTGTGAAGACTATCTCAAACCCTGTGATAGGAGACAAGAACTCTCACTTTGCGAAGTTTCAGGAGGCTTGCAGGAAGGATGTCGAGCGGGCATTTGGTGTGCTCCAATCTTGATTTGCTATTGTCCGGTACCCTGCTCAACCTGGTCGAAAGATCAAATGTGGGACATCATGACTTGATGTGTGATGTCTACTACGCAACTTTATTCTTGTAGACTCGTGTTGGACCTCCAAGCGCGGAGTTTTGTAGGACAGTAGCAATTTTCCCTCAAGTGGATGACCTAAGGTTTATCAATCCGTGGGAGCTGTAGGATGAAGATGGTCTCTCTCGAACAACCCTGCAACCAAATACAAGAAATCTCTTGTGTCCCCAACACACCCAATACAATGGCAAATTGTATAGGTGCATTAGTGAGGCGAAAAGATGGTGATAAAAGTGTAATATTGATGGTAGAAATATATTTTTATAATCTGAATAAATAAATACAGCAAGGTTGCAAATAGTAAACGGGCACAAAAGCGGTATTGCAATGCTTGAAAATGAGGCCTAGGGTCCGTACTTTTGCTAGTGCAACCTCTCAACAATGCTAATATAATTGGATGATATAACCGTCCCTCAAAGTGCAACGAAGAATCACTCCTAAGTTCCTATCTAGCGGAGAACATAAGACAGAATTGTTTGTAGGGTACGAAACCACCTCAAAGCTATTCTTTCCGATATCTAACCAAGAGTTCGTACTAAAATAATGCCAAAGCAAATTCAGATTCATAATATTCAATCCAACACAAAGAACTTCAAAGAGTGCCCCAAGATTTCTATCGGAGAAAAAAAGACAAGAACATGCATCAACCCCTATGCATAGATTACCCCAATGTCACCGCGGGAATCCGCAAGTTGAGTGCCAAAACATATATCAAGTGGATCGATACGATACTCCATTTTCACCACGAGTATTTAATTGCAAGACATATATCAAGTGTTCTCAAATCCATAAAAGTATTCAATCTGATAACAACGAAATCTCAAAGGGAAAAACTCAATTCATCACAACAAGATAGAGAGGGGAAACACCATATGATCCGACAATATTAACAAAGCCCGCGATACATCAAGATCGTGTCATCTCAAGAACACGAGAGAGAGAGAGAGAGAGAGAGATTAAACACATAGCTACTAGTACAAACCCTTAGCCCCGAGGGTGGGGTTGGACTCCTCCCTCCTTATCGTGGTGGCCGTCGGGATGATGAAGATGGCCACCGGAGATGATTCCCCCCTCCGGCAGGGTGCCGAAACAGCTCTAGATTGGTTTTCGGTGGCTACAGAGGCATGCGACCGTGGAACTTCTGATCTAGGTTAATCCCGAGGGTTTTCGGAATATTTGGGAATTTATAGGGTAAATAGGGGGTGTAGGAGGCCACCGAGGTGGGCACAACCCACTTGGGCGCGCTTGGGCCCCCAGGCGCGCCCTGGTTGGTTGTGCCCCCCCTCGGGGCACCCCCGAGGTGCTGCTTTGGCCCATTGGTGGTCTACTCGTCCATAAAAAATCCACAAAAATTTTTGCGGTGTTTGGACTCCGTTTGATATTGATTTCTTGTGATGTAAAAAAACATGAAGAAAACAGTAATTGACACTTGGCACTATGTCAATAGGTTAGTCCCAAAAAATGGTATAAAATGACTATAAAATTATTATAAAACATCCATGGATGATAATATAATAGCATGGAACAATCAAAAATTATAGATACGTTGGAGACGTATCAGCATCCCCAAGCTTAATTCCTGCTCGTCCTCGAGTAGGTAAATGATAATAACAGAATTTTTGATGTGGAATGCTACCTAACATGTCATCTCATATTCTTTTCTTTATAGCATGGACATTTGGACTTTTATATTGTTCAAAGCAATAGTCTAGTTTTGACATGATAACTTAAATACTCAAGCATATCAACAAGCAACCACGTCTTTCGAAATATCAACACTAAAATAAGCTATCCCTAGTCCATCATGCTCAACTATTGATCCATTCATGAAACACACTCGCATATTAACTGCACCCAATGCTCAAGTACGATCGTACTGCCTCCTAGTTGGTGCTTTTATAAGAGAATATGGAGACTCAAATTCAAAAATAAAAATTGCATAAAGTAAAAGAAAGGCCCTTCGCAGAGGGAAGTAGGGATTTGTAGAGGTGCCAGAGCTCAAACCGAAAATTGAGAGATAAAAACATTTTGAGAGGCATACTTTTCCCACCAACGAAAACGGCTTAGAGTTCCCAACACTATACATGCTAGATATATAATAGGCGGTTCCCAAATAAAAATTAAAGTTTATTCCTTTTTCCACCATACTTTCACTTCCCATGGCTAACTGTATCCACGGTGCCTTCCATATCAACACTTTTCAAGGAATTTATTATTTGACAACATAAAGTAAATTCACTTTTCATTTCAGGACTGAGCATCCCTAATACCTTTGCCTTACTCTCGTGCAATGACAAGTGAATAAACACTCATCGTGAGAATAACACATCCAGCATGGAAAATATTAGCCACCCCTCACCGCCTCACGAGCGGTACGAGCACAAAAAAGTGAAATTTATTTTGAATATTAGAGATGGCACATACAAATTTGCTTAGAACGGCAAAAGAATACCGTGTATAGGTAGGTATAGTGGACTCATGTGGCAAAATTGGTTTAAAGGATTTTGGATGCACAAGTAGTGATCATACTTAGTGCAAATTGAAGGCTAGCAAAATATTGAGAAGCGACCAACCAAGAAACGAATAATCTCATAAGCGAGCATTAAGCATAATTAACACTGAATAATGCACAACAAGTAGGATATAATTTCATTGCATGACTATTGAATTTCGTGCTTGCATAGGGAATCACAAACCTTAACACCAATATTCTTACTAAAGCATAATTACTCATCAAGATGACTCACATATCACATCATCATATCTCAAAACTATTACTAAGAAGCAAGTTCATTTTGTCCAATGATCTTCATGAAAGTTTTTATTATATCCTTCTTAGATATCTATCACTTTGCGACTAATGTTCATGTGGTGCTTTTGATAAGCTCAAACAACTATAAGTGAAGATCATGAGCATAACATTTCTTTCTCTCAAATTAATTTAAGTGAAGCAACACCGTGCTAAAAAAGAAATAAGTGAAGCACTAGAGCAATTCCATAGAAAAGAGCTTCGTTGACGGGATGTGTGTGCCGCTAACCTAGCCTCCCTGGCAACTATTTGAGGATTCTATTTTATTTAAAAACTTTTAGATCTAAGTACTTTATTAAAACGGCAAGCAAAACAAAATAAAATTACATTCCAAGGATAGCACACATCATGTGAAGAAGCAAAAACTTAGGATCAACCGATACTAACCGATAATTGTTGGTGAAGAAAGGTGGGATGCCTACTGGGGCATCCCCAAGCTTAGATGCTTGAGACTTCTTGAAATATTATCTTGGGATGCCTTGGGCATCCCCAGGCTTGAGCTTTTTTGTCTCCTTAATTCCTTTTATTTCACGATTTCCCTAAATCTTAAAAACTTCATCCACACAAAACTCAACAATAACTCGTGAGATAAGTTAGTATAAACCAATGCAAAAACCTTATCATTCTCTACTGTAGAAAATCACTAAAATTATTATTCAACATTGCATACTAAATGCCTCTGCATATTTAATACTCCTATCCTCAAATAGAATCATTAAACAAGCAAACAATGCAAACATAACATCAATCTGCCAAAACAGTACAGACTGTCAAAAATGCAAGAGTATCAATACTTCTTAAACTCCAAAGATTATGAAATTTTACCACACTATAAAATTTATCATAGCTTATTTTGCAAAAAGTTTCAACATTTTATCACATTCTGACTTTTCTAGGGAATGTTCGCAACAACGGTAAACTTTCTGTTTTCAAACAGCAACATGTATACTTGCAAAATAAGCATGGAAAAGGCTATCATTGCCACTTTTATTGAAATAAAAGAGGCAAAAAATTATTCTAAATAACAGAAAGCAAATCCTAACAAAATAAATTGCCACTCAAAGCAAAACACATATCATGAGACGAATGAAAACATAGCTCCAAGTGAGGTTACCGATAATGTTGGAGACGAAAGAGATGATGCCTTCCGGGGCATCCCCAAGCTTAGTTACTTAGATCTTCCTTGAATATTACCTTGGGGTGCCTTGGGCACCCCAATCTTAGGGTCTTGTCACTCTTTATTCTCCTCATATCGACATCTCACCCAAAACTTGAAAACTTCAATCACACAAAACTTAACGGAACTTTGTGAGATAGGTTAGTATGATAAAGAGCAAACCATTTCACTTTTGGTACTGTCAAAGAAAAGATTCATAATTGTTCTCACACAATTCCTACTGTAGCATATCATTTCCACAATTTATATTGAGCACTATAAGCCATGAGAATTAGAAAACAAGCAAACTATGCATTGAAAACAGAATTTATCAAAAACAGAATAGCTTGTAGTAATCTGTACTCCAACCATACTTCTACTACTCCAAAAATTCTGAAAAAATAGCAAAACCTGTTAATTTTTCTATTAATCTTCTGCAAAAAGAATCAGCATTTTATCATGCTTCTGTTAAAAATGAGAATTGTTTTCCTGAGCGCAAAAGTTTCTGTTTTTCAGCAAGATCAAATCAACTATAACCGTAAGCCATCCCAAAGGTCTTATTTGGCACTTTATTGAAAGAAAAGCAATAAAACATGATTACTACAGTAGTCTAATCATGTGGACACACAAAAACAGTAGGTAAAAGTGTTGGGTTGTCTCCCAATAAGCGATTTTCTTTAATGCCTTTTAGCTTGGCATGATGAATTCAATGATGCTCGCATAAAAGATACAGATTGAAACATGAAAATGAGCATCATGAAGAATATTGCTTGCACATTTAAGCCTAACCCACTTCCTATGCATAGGGATTTTGTGAGCAAACAATTCATGGAAGCAAGAATCAACTAGCATAGGAAGACAAAACAAGCATAACTTCAAGATTTTCAACACATACAGAGCAAACTTGATATTATTGCAATATTTAGAAGCATATGTTCCTCTCTCATAATAATTTTCAGTAGCATCATGAATGAATTCAACAATATAACTATCAAATAAAGAACTCTTTTCATGATGCATAAGCATAGAAAATTTCTTACTCTCCACATAAGCAAATTTATTCTCATTCATAGTAGTGGGAGCAAACTCAACAGAATAACTATCATGTGATTGAAAATTAAAATCATGATGACAATTTTCATGGTTATCATTATTTTTTATAGCATACATGTCATCAACATAGTCATCATAGATAGCAACTTTGTTCTCATAGTCAATTGAAGCCTCATCCAAAATAGTGGATTCATCACTAAATAAAGTCATGACCTCTCCAAATCCAATTTAATCAATATAATCATCATAAATAGGAGGCATGCAATCATCATAATAAATTTTCTCATCAAAACTTGGGGGACTAAAAATATCATATTCATCAAATATAGCATCCCCAAGCTTATGGCTTTGCATATCATTAGCATCATGGATATTCAAAGAATCCATACTAACAACATTGCAATCATGCTCATCATTTATACCAAACATTCTATTGAATTCATCTTCTATCAATTGAGCACAATTTTCTTTTCCATCATTTTCACAAAATATATTATAAAGATGGTCAATAATATGATGCAACCTCAATTCCTTTTTTTTGTAGTTTTCTTTTATAAACCAAACTAGTGATAAAACAAGAAACTAAAAGATTCAATTGCAAGATCTAAAGATATACCTTCAAGCACTCACCTCCCCGGTAACAGCGCCAGAAAAGAGCTTGATGTCTACTACGCAACTTTATTCTTGTAGACTCGTGTTGGGCCTCCAAGCGCAGAGTTTTGTAGGACAATAGCAATTTTCCCTCAAGTGGATGACCTAAGGTTTATCAATCCGTGGGAGGTGTAGGATGAAGATGGTCTCTCTTGAACAACCCTACAACCAAATACAAGAAATCTCTTGTGTCCCCAACACACCTAATACAATGGCAAATTGTATCGGTGCACTAGTTCGGCGAAGAGATGGTGATAAAACTGTAATATTGATGGTAGAAATATATTTTTATAATCTGAATAAATAAAAACAGCAAGGTAGCAAATAGTAAACGGGCACAAAAGCGGTATTGCAATGCTTGAAAATGAGGCATAGGGTCCATACTTTTGCTAGTGCAACCTCTCAACAATGCTAATATAATTGGATCATATAACCGTCCCTCAAAGTGCAACGAAGAATCACTCCAAAGCTCCTATCTAGCGGAGAACATAAGAGGGAATTGTTTGTAGGGTACGAAACCACCTCAAAGTTATTCTTCCCGATGAATCTATCCTAGAGTTCGTACTAAAATAACACGAAACTATTCTTTCCAATCGATCTAACCAAGAGTTCATACAAAAATAACACCAAAGCAAATTCAGATTCATAATATTCAATCCAACACAAAGAACTACAAAGAGTGCCCCAAGATTTCTACCGGAGAAACAAAGACAAGAACGTGCATCAACCCTATGCATAGATTACCCCAATGTCACTGCGGGAATCCGCGAGTTGAGTGCCAAAACATATATCAAGTGGATCAATACGATACCCCATTGTCACCACGAGTATTCAATTGAAGACATATATCAAATGTTCTCAAATCCATAAAAGTATTCAATCCGATAACAACGAAATCTCAAAGGGAAAAACTCAATTCATCACAACAAAACAGAGAGGGAAAAACACCATATGATCCGACTATATTAACAAAGCCCGCGATACATTAAGATCGTGTCATCTCAAGAACACGAGAGAGAGAGAGAGAGAGAGAGATTAAACACATAGCTACTGGTACAAACCCTCAGCCCCGAGGGTGGACTACTCCCTCCTCATCGTGGTGGCCGCCGGGATGACGAAGATGGTCACCGAAGATGATTCCCCCCTCCGGCAGGGTGCCGACACGGGTCTAGATTGATTTTCGGTGGTACAGAGGCCTGCGGCGGTGGAATTTCTGATCTAAGTTAACCCCGAGGGTTTTCGGGATATTTGGGAAATTATAGGGTAAAGAGGGGTGCGGGAAGCCATCGAGGTGGGCACAACCCACCTGCGCGCACCTGGGCCCCCAGGCGCACCCTGATGGGTTGTGCCTCCCTCGGGGCAGGCGCACCCTGGTGGGTTGTGCCCCCCTCAGGCTGCTCTGGCCCATTGGTGGTCTTCTGGTCCATAAAAATCCATAAAAAGTTTCACGGTGTTTGGACTCCGTTTGACATTGATTTCCTGCGATGTAAAAAACATGCAAAAACATCAACTGGCACTTACACTATGTCAATAGGTTAGTCTCAAAAATAATATAAAATGACTAAAACAATTATAAAACATCCAAGAATGATAATATAACAACATAGAACAATCATAAATTATATATACGTTGAAGGCGTATCACTGTGTTATTTTGTACATGATCATTGAGAGCGAGTAAGAAGAGCCAGTGTCCTCTTGCGCAAGTTGATCACCAGTTACCGGAAACCTGGACTGCCTTCCTCAATATGCGTCGGAGATCTAAAACTCACAGGTGCATCAACAACTGCAACAGGATTTAATGGAGCACATATGGAGGCTCAAAGGCAACACCTAGCTCAACGTGTGATGAAATATGAGTTTTTATTTGTTGAACTATAATTTGTATTGAACTATATTATTTGTGATGAACTATGTGATAAAAAATTACCTTTATTGAATTTGCGCCAAACCATGGCGAATATGGGCTGATTTGCGTCGATATCAAGACAATTGTGGGCCAAAAGACAGGCACATTTGCATAAAAAAATGGGCAAATATCGAAAAGACAGGCACATTTGCATAAAAAGAAGGGGCAAATATCAATGCCTGAGGCCGATGGCTGGGAACCCAATCACCCCCAGAGCCGACTTGGCCCCAGGCGACAATTTTTAAGCCTCTTGGAGGGCCAACGGCTGGAGATGCTGTAAGATAGCATCATTGTACATGCCAAAATAGTTCATGTTTTGCATGATAAAAAAGAGTGATGAATTAAGTAGTTGAGTCGTCTCTTGCAGGAGAAAAGGTGAAACGAGAAAAACCCACCAGCCGCCCGTTATGGTGGACTGATAATGTTGGATAGGCTCTGTTTTTTGCAGGTGGTTTTCGCAATATAATTTGGAAAACGTTCGCAGGTCGGCTCCGCCAACGGCATGCACTTCCCCCCTGTCTCCCCGACGAGATCTGCTACCACCAGCAAGGCGGTGCCGGTGCCATGGCCTGCCCCAGCACCCCTTCTAAGCAACACCACCGGCAATGACATGCCCTCATGGCGCGCGGCGAGATGCACCCGTTGATGCAAGGCAGTGGAGCAGCCGACCTGCGGCGGAAACTATTGCGTCCAACAGCGAAAAGAGCAAAACTATTCCATGAATTTTTTGCTGGAATTCTTTGGGAGTACTTTTTTCTTTTTTTTCTAGAACCAAATTAATTTTGTTGAAACCATGTTTTTTTTTGTTGGAACTGCTAGGAAGAACATATTTTCTGCTGGAACCACATCCAATTTTGCTAGAATCATTTCAATTTTTTGTTGGAATCATGTGTTTTATGCTGAAAGCATATCTATGTTTCCTGGCTGGAACCACCTTTCAATTTTGCCACTGATCAGGGCTGTGTTACCATGAGGCTACAGTGTACTGGGCGAGCTTGTAATCACGTCCGGTTTTGATGCAGATAGTCCGATCATTAGTAAGTCCAATGGATTGCAGGTAGTCCGATCATAGTAGCAATTTGTCAGGCGGGTAGGTTCAGGGCATTCAGGGTTCAGAATGATAGTTAATCAGTTTGATCGTCATTCAGGCTGCTGTTTAAACCTTCTGTTTATTAAGGCTGCAGCAAATTTCAATAACTTGTCTTAAACCCTCACCTAAATCTCAAAAATGGAATTGAAAAGCTCCAATTTAAATAATGGTACTGGGGAAATACCCAGGGAAGAATCATTCTTTGAATCATCCAGATCTATCAGCGAACTCAATAAAAAACGGACTGATCCTCAGAATACACCATCATCTTTCGCAGTCATATTATGCTATATTCAAAGAAAAAGAGTGAAGGCTTCGCCCTTCAATACCAATTATGAAAGAAGAATTTACATGAGAAATTCATGACCATAGATCAATCACCAGCAATTAATCTCATTAATAAATCTCTGTTTCAACATGTACATCTGTAGAAACCAAAGAGTTGAATTCAGATAAATAACATGTACAATTCACCAGGTACTGTTTCAATGCTTCAAACACAGAGCAAGGCCCCTCACTCCCGGTGGAGTCTAGATTGCTCATCTATTGCCACGGTCTCCGAACATTATATAGATAATGAACAGGGCACCACGCATGAACTGGTGGCAAGCTCAGCTGGGTAAAAGCATTACCTCTCACATAATATGGGAGTCATAGAAAGGAAAACAAAGAGTAAAACAACATAATAATACACATTGACACCAAAAGAAATACCGTCCATTGGTGCTCAGATTCTATGGGTGTATAGATGTCGTTCATAGGGATTTTCCCATCAGTACGAGGAATGTTCTATAATCACTGCACCAAAAAAGGATCAATTCCAAAAAATAAGAGAGAAGAGCTTAGAATATGGGGGCGAGCGTAACCCAACATCCATCTGAACGGATTTGCGCTCTAAGCGCCACCTGAATAATCTCAGGAGCATTGTAAACTCAGGATGCAAGAACATCAGCTAAAACATTCAAACAGTGCACCCACATAGAAAAAAATCAAATAAAAGAAAACAAAGCACAGGGACATTGTTAATAAGGCTCAGACATCCAAGGAAGGAATTAGCAGCATTAGCTCTCAAGCCTGGCTGGGCGAAAGCTCTTAGGCGGCATCTGCGAATGTTTTGAGAAACAAGCCTTATATTTATCATCATCGCCATATTCCCAAACTAACCAAATCATATTGACAGCTTAAAAGCCACTGGAAAAATAATTTAACCACAATAACGAGCTCTAGAGTGACCAACCAAAATACAGACTCAGGTTACAATTAACACACAAAAAAAAGATCAAACAGAGAACCCCTCAGAGACCCATTTAAAATCATGCACACAGCAGAACCAAACCAGGTGCAAATGGACATTCCAGCCCTGCCCAAACCACAAAGGTTATAGCCAAAGGAGGACACCTGCAGTGGTAAGGAACAGCTGTTGTTTACAGTGTCATACGGCACTTCCTGGTCAAAGAATCTTCACCGGGATATTTTAAGTTTGATCAAAATTAACACTATAATGAAATAAATAAAAGCATTCGCCATTGGTTTCGTGCCTCAGAAAGCCGCAAAAATATCGTCATTCAGAATCAGACGGTAATTCCAACATAAAGCTGATCATCATAGGCTTCAACTACTTTGCAGGTCTGTGGTGTAATCGTAAAAGCAAATACATAAGAAAACATGGCGTATCATCAGAATATAAAAGCCTTCTCATCCACAGGAAATTAGGCACTGTGTCAGAAGGTGTCCTAAGATTGAATAAGGTTTCATCACATGATACCAACGAAATCATGCAGAACATAAATAATTAAAAACTAATCTCTAACGGATTCAGTTGCAAAGATGACATCACACAGGCAGCTCATGCCACCCCTCGGATCAAGTGTTGGATTATGCATCAATACCTCCTCATAATCCAAAGAGATAACCTAAATTGAAAAGCAAAACAACAGCCAAAAAGATCAAAGAAAGATATAGTTGCTCAGTAGTGGCAATGTTTAATTGGTTCGATTCTGCCAGCAATGTCGTCAATGCTTTCAGAAGAGGGAGCTTGTTATCCTCATTGCAACTACACTCTCCAAAGGAAACAGACACATCAGACAAACAATGAACGGCAGATTAAAAATGAAGGCTATCAGATGGCTCGGTTCAGCGGGATAATCGGCATACAAAACAACTCCTGAGAGAAGACCTGTGATTTGGTCTGTTGAGCTTGAATATTTGCAAATCGTCACTGCCATCACCCAAGAAAATCAAACCAACTATTTGAGTTTCATTTGCTGAGTCAGATTTAATAGTATGTCAATCAGCACAGATCCACCTAAGCAGACCCTAAGACTGGGGCGACAAATTTGAAATCATCATCCTCACAACTACAGAGATCTGCTAACGTATGTACCTTTTGCTATACAAAATTATTAAGTCTAAATGATTTCAATGGATAATGTGTAAAAAGAAGACTCGGAATATGGGTGGTGATATAGCAGGATGGTCGGCAAGGCAAATAAATGCCAGTTACGACGAACGAGACCAAATATCAATCTTCACTGTCCTCTACAACAAATTCATACATGAGGATACAAAGATATAACGAACAAACAAACAAACACACAGATTGTGCAATTCTCGGGGAGAAGATAAGGTTGCAAGGTCATCAGATAGGAGCGAAAGACTATTTTTTGTTCAAGTAATCACGATTTGATCATATGAACTATGCACTTGGGATCATCATTCGACCTTCGCAAACCAATAATTTCAAGAGAAAAAAGCGACAAGAAAAAATACAAAAGGATTCAAGGGATCGTGATGCCTCAGAAGGAAGGCAGTAGGTTATGTAATCACTAGTGATTCATTGAGAAAGGTTCACACTAATCATCATCAGCAGCACGAACCCACAAAATCAACATCAAAAAGGACAAATAGATGAGCAGCATCATTGGCCTCATAGAGAAGATTAGATCGTTCCACATGAAGAAACTTCGGACATATGCTTGTCATAATTAATTTAATCCTCGGCCAGCGATAAGAAACGAGAAATAAAACAAGAAGAGCAGCTGCATGGGGACGGCGATTCTAATCGAGAAGAGGACTCGGAATATGGGTGGTGATATTGCAGGATGGTCGGCAAGGCAAGGAGATTGCCAGTTACGACGAACGAGACCAAATATCAATCGTCACCGTCCTCGGGACAGATGCAAGATCCACACGGGAAGATCAAAACCGAAAACGGGTTGCAAAACAAGAAGGCAGATCGAGATATGATGGGTCAGAGGGTGAGGACGGGGGAAGAACCTGTTTGCTGGGATGGATGGGAGGTGGCGGCGTGGGGAAGAAGGGCATCTTCGCCGCTGCTTATATAGAGGGGTTCTGGGGCGTTAGGGTTTGGCTGGGGCGCCGGGCCGACTTGTGCCGTTGGATGGCCGGTCGTGGCTGCGTTCGGTGTGATCTGCTCGGCCCGTAGCCCCAGAACTAACGGGCCTGACGAACCCATCCATCCAATCCGCTAGTTCCGCCTGACTGTTTCTTTCTTTTCTCAATAAAAAAACTGACTGTTTCTTTTTTTCTTCTCAAATATAGAGAAGAAAAAACTTCTATTTTCCAAAATTTGCCTGGGCGCAATTCACGAGGAGATGAAAGTATTATAAGCAAAGAAAGGGAAGTTAAAGTATCAGGTAGAAAGATAAAATTGTACAGCTTTGCTAAAGCACATCTAAATGTGTCATAAATATCACGCATCTAAATTCTATGTCATTGATTTTACGTCGAGATTCGTGTGGATATTTTCTTTTTCTTTTTTTTTCTTTATATTTGATTCACTCATTTAGATATACAATAACTAGAGCACATCTAGATGTGCCCTAGACACACCCAAAATTGTATATGGCCTTTAGACTTTTCGCACATCATCTATGGTCGGTGTCACAATGGAATTGCGACGAAGATTACTAGGTGTGCAGAAAACCGTCCACATGATCACCAACAACAATGATACAATAGCAAGAGGGCAAAATAATGCTGGAATTTTTTCAAAAAAGTCGTTGTGAGAAGGTAAATTAGTCTTAAGAATATGTGGAAAGACACCTCGGACAGTAAGGCATCCCAATAAGACTTTTTGTTCTCGCAAAAAAAGTGACACATTTTGTTAAAGTTGAAGGCTAAGTGATACTCCAAACAGTCATAAGTATAAACAATTGCACAGCTGTAAAAACTAATGCAAGGGCAACTAGGTAAAATATAGGGTGGTACGACAAAGTACAGACCAATTGTACATATTACCTACTTCTACTTAATTACATGTCATCCTGATCCTCATGCACGATAAATCAGTCAATACATTGGGTCCATGATTTTGTTCGGCGCAATCGTGTGGTATGTGTTACAAGTTTTATTTGATATTAATGAACAAGTATGCGAGTAGTTTTCCACGGACTCTGCTCCCTCCCGTGCAGTCTGATTAGATTGTATATAGATGTGAATCTAGGGTTGATAAAGTCAGGGGCATTGACATGCCACCATATAGAATGATCTTTGCGAAACAACTTGAAAATATGTCAACATTTTTTTCACATGTTTCTAAAGCAAAATATCAAATAAGATACCGAGGGGAGAGATTAAGAGGGGGTGGTCAAGTCCTTTGTGGCGTGTGCCTCCGAGTGTGTATCAATGCAAGTGCAATTGGATTCACCTAGTTTTTCTGAAGTTTCAATGTAAATAGTAGTTGATATCAATAAAGCCACCAGTGTTGGCCTTCCCCAAAGAAAAAGACTAGTGTAGACGTCCTTGATATCAACTTCATGTGTGGTAACTTGTACAGGATTGTAAGAATTCATTATTTTTTTTGGTAAGCCATGCATACACCACTCTATGAAAAAAAAACTAAGTTAAGGGCTACGCAAATAATTTTGGAACAACGAGTAAAGTCGCACCTACTAGTCACATTTGTATTTGATTCCTCTTTATAAATACTAGGATGTGAGTGGTGGCATGACCATATAGTCAGACATACAAATATAGGTTGGTTCATCTGCTCGTCCAACTTCATATCTTTAAGTGGGAAAACTCTGTTGTAATTGCTAATTGGGAGTGATTATGCTTTAGGAATGAGCGGCGTTGGGAAATACAATTCAACTACCAGCACTCGGTGCATAAACTGAAACAATGGCTACCCGAAATATTTTTGGTACAACGAGTAGAGTCGCGCCTACTAGTCCACCGCGTCTCCGTGTCCTCTTTACACATATACCAGATATGTGAGTGCTAACATCAATGGCTCCAGTACACCTCTGCTGTTGGTTAGAGTGACCTGATCACTGGTGGCAAGCACGTCCTATGCGATGAACATGAGAGGTCACGATCATGTACAACACAACCATGGTTCTCAAAGCCATGTTGGGAACGAACTGATGAATGTTGTGTGTGCAGCAGGAGAAAGTCATGTGTATACCGGGCAGTTACACCCGAATTGGTGAACCATGCATGCAAAAAACGATAAGAATGCCATGAAATCGTCCATTGAAAACACCTAGGTTGTCGCCACTTGCGTCAAATTGTGCAAAGTTTATCAGCTAATTATTCGAGTGAGTCTTTCAAAGTCAGGGATTCCACCATTGTTGGTCTATGATCTACAATCGGCTGACCAATAGGAGGTCAATTAGTCCAAGAATTCAATGTAAGACACCTCATGCAAGCTTTGTTTTCTATTACAGCAAGGCAGCTCAGTAGACATTGATGATGCCGCAAGCTAATTTCGACCCCAAAACAGCAGAAAACAATTAAACGATAGTAAGAAAATACAAGTACAACTAAGAAGCATCCGGGACTGTGGTACAAAGACAAAGTCCAAGACAATAGTACGAAATCCATCGGATCAGCGACGCGTGTGAGTCACCTACTTAATTATAGATCATTTGATCCTCAGGTGTGACATATTGCTAGTGCATCGTGGTCGGGATCTTGTTTGCCAAACTGGCGTGATCTGTGTTGAAACTTTTACTTGGTATCGACGAACGGGTATGCAAGAAGTTTGTCTCAGCTTCTGCTCGCTCCATCGCAGTCTGTGTGGATTGCCTGCAAGTGTGGATGTGGATCCAAGGGTCGACAAAATCTGGAGCATTAACGTACCACCAGACACATCGACCGCAACAAAATAGTTTGGAAATATGTCAACATCTTTTCATATACTTCTGAAGCAGCTCATCAAACAAGATTTTGAGAGGAGAGTGTAGGAACTACCGATGCCTTCACGCACAGAAAGATTGGGCCTTATGACATCCTTTGAGTTCACCATGAAGGATACAAGTAAATGCCATGGAACGAACTGATTGTTGGAATATGGATGGGCTTAGGCCCATATAAGACACTAATCGCTAGTTAATCTTGAGGCCCATGTATGAGATGACAGGTGGTGAGAAGTTTAGTCCCACCTTGCTAGTTGAGGAGAGTTGAGACCCCTTTATAAGGGCTGCTCTACCACTTGCCATTGGGAGCTTTGAAGAGGAGTGGTGCACGCGCGCTCCTCCTCCTCTGCCGCCCGCCTCGCCTCTTCACGACGCACGTGCGCCGCGGGTTGCGGGAATGAGCCGAAGCTTATTTTTGCCGCTCGGGAACGAATTAATTAATGAATTAATTAACGAGTCGCTAACATGTGGGCTGATAACCCACAAGTATAGGTGATCGCAACAGTTTTCGAGGGTAGAATATTCAACCCAAATTTATTGATTCGACACAAGGGGAACCAAAGAATATTCTCAAGTATTAGCAGCTGAGTTGTCAATTCAACTACACCTGGAAACTTAGTATCTGCAGCAAAGTGTTCAGTAGCAAAATAATATGATAGTAGTGGTAACGGTAGCAAAAGGTAACAACAGCAAAAGTAATGTTTTTGGTATTTTGTAGTGATGATAGCGATAGCAACGGAAAAGTAAATAAGCGAAGAACAATATATGGAAAGCTCGTAGGCAATGGATCAGTGATGGAGAATTATGCCGGATTCGGTTCATCATGTAACAATCATAACATAGGGTGACACAGAACTAGCTCCAATTCATCAATGTAATGTAGGCATGTATTCCGAATATAGTCATACGTGCTTATGGAAAAGAACTTGCATGACATCTTTTGTCCTACCCTCCCGTGGCAGCGGGGTCCTAGCGGAAACTAAGGGATATTAAGGCCTCATTTTAATAGAGTACCAGAACAAAGCATTAGCACATAGTGAATACATGAACTCCTCAAACTACGGTCATCACCGGTAAGTATCCCGATTATTGTCACTTCGGGGTTAACGGATCATAACACATAATAGGTGACTATAGACTTGCAAGATAGGATCAAAAACTCTCATATATTGATGAAAACCTAATAGGTCCAGATCTGAAATCATGGCACTCGGACCCTAGTGACAAACATTAAGCATAGCAAAGTCATAGCAACATCAATCTCAGAACATAGTGGATACTAGGGATCAAACCCTAACAAAACTAACTCGATTACATGATAGATCCCATCCAACCCATCACCGTCCAGCAAGCCTACGATGGAATTATCACGCACGATGGTGAGCATCATGAAATTGGTGATGGAGGATGGTTGATAATGACGATGGCGACAGATTCCCCTCTATGGAGCCCCGAACGGGCTCCAGATCAGCCCCCCGAGAGGTTTTAGGGCTTGGCGGCGGCTCCGTATCGTAAAACACGATACATTCTTTTCTCTGATTTTTTTTCTCTCCGAAACCAAATATATAGAGTTGGGGTTGAGGTCGGAGGAGTTCCAGGGGGCCCACGAGGTAGGGGGCGCGCTCTAGGGGGGCAGGCGCGCCCCCCATCCTCGTGGACAGGTGGTGGGCCCCCTGGTCTTCATCTTTTGCAAGGATTTTTTACATTTTCTGAATAGATGTTCCGTGAAGTTTCAGGTCATTCCGAAAACTTTTGTTTCTGCACATAAAGCAAGTTAGAGTCCAAAACAAGGGCAAAAGTGTTTGGAAATGTAGATATGACGGAGACGTATCAACTCCCCCAAGCTTAAACCTTTGCTTGTCCTCAAGCAATTCAGTTGATAAACTAAAAGTGATAAAGAAAAACTTTTACAAACTCTGTTTGCTCTTGTTGTTATAAATATGTAAAGCCAACATTCAAGTTTTTAGCACAGATTATGACTAACCACATTCACAATAACGCTTAGGTCTCAAGTTTACTCATATCAATGGCATAATCAACTAGCGAGCAATAATAATAAATCTCGGATGACAACACTTTCTCAAAACAATCATAATATGATATAACAAGATGGTATCTCGCTAGCCCTTTCTGAGACCACAAAACATAAATGCAGAGCACCTTTAAAGATCAAGGACTGACTAGACATTGTAATTCATGGTAAAAGAGATCCAATCAAGTCATACTCAATGTAA
>NW_024120756.1:0-10333 GCF_003073215.2 Triticum urartu
GAGGAGCATTGGTCCGGGGGGTTTAAATAAAGATGACCCTTGGGCAGGCCTACCCAAGGGAAAGAAAAGGCTATGTGGCAAAAGGTAAAACCAATGATGGGCATTGCTGGAGGAGTTTTATTCAAGGCGAACTATCAAGGGGTTCCCATTATAACCCAACCGTGAAAGGAACGCAAAATCCGGGAACATAACACCGATATGACGGAAACTAGGGCGGCAAGAGTGGAACATAACACCAGGCATAAGGCCGAGCCTTCCACCCTTTACCAAGTATATAGATGCATTAAGATAAATATGAGATATTGTGACATCCCAACAAAATAACCATGTTCCAAACATGGAACAAGCTCCAATCTTCACCTGCAACTAAAAACGCTATAAGAGGGGCTGAGCAAAGCGGTAACATAGCCAAACAACGGTTTGCTAGGACAAGGTGGTTAGAGGCTTGGCTTAACAATATGGGAGGCATGATAAGCAAGTGGTAGGTATAGCATCATAGGCATAGCAAAAGAGCGAGCAACTAGCAAGCAGAGATAGAAGTGATTTCGAGGGTATGGTCATCTTGCCTGAGATCCCGCAAGGAAGAAGAACGAGTCCATGAAGAAAAAAAACGAACGTAGCCAACGGATCCTTACAAACGCAACGTTACCGGATTACCGAGAAGAAGTACACCGGAAAGAAAGCAAACAACATAGTAAACAATCATCGCATAAGGATGGCACGATGCGCAAACAAGTATGATGCATGTCCAGTTTAATGAGGCATGGCATGGCAAAGTGCACAAACAACCCTACAAATTAAGTGGAGCTCAATATGCATCGGGGTGCATATTGACAAAACACCACATGACTTATTTAGTTCGATCTTGTTTATGTACCCAACAATATTAAATGTTGTTAAACATGGCAAGAGGGTGAAGCAAAGTAAAACTACCTATCTAGTCAAGTTTAAATGAGGCCGGAAACAATGAACAACAATTCCGGAAAATCCTCATATGCATATATTAGGTTTGGTACTGTTCTGCCCTAAACCATATTTTATAGTTGTTAAACATGCAAAGTGATGCCACCATGTTAAACTATGCAAAATTCTACCCCATTTACATATAAAGTTTATTTAATTCCGAGTTACGGTTAAATAGTTATGAAATAAATCATTTTAGCAAGTTATTTAATCAAATTTAAACAAACAACATTTTAAGCATTTTAACCATGGATGAAAATGACATATTATGAAACTAGATGCAATTCTAAGCATTTTTCATATATAAGTTATTTGCAAATGATGCACGGTTGAGAAGTTATTAAATGCATGAAGTCTAGGGGGTTCTCTGCAAAACTGGGTTCTCTGGAAAAAATGAAAACTCGCAGATCTGAAAAAATATACATTGGGCCGAATCTGACCGGCCCAAAGTGCATAGGAGTGGGGGCTGCTCACTAGGCCTTATGGGCCGGCTGGAGGTTGTAGAGGCGCTGGGCCTTGGCGTGCTGGACGCGAGCTGGGCCTTGCTGGATCGAACAAGGAGATGGTGGGGGTGCGGTCAACGCAGGCGCTGGGCTTGGCTCCTAGTCGTCTCCTCGTATGGATGCAGAGCAACCGCGACAGAGGGGTGGAAGCAGAGTCGCGACGGCAGGGGACTTGGCGCACGGCAGAGCGACGGGAACGGGAGGCGGAGCTCGCCGGGGATGGCGGGATCCGGGTGCGGGGTCCATGCATCGGGGCAGCGTGCTCCTCGTTCCCTGCAGCGACGGAGCTTGTGGACTTGGCATCCACGGCGGAGGCAATGGCTCTGCAGGGTCCTGGTGGCCGGATCACGGCGCGGTGGGGCAGACGGGGTCCTGGATGCGGGTGGTCTCGAAGAAGCGGGGCGGCGGCCATGGCATCAAGGCATAGCTCCTGTTGCACGAACAGGGAGAGAGAGATGTGAGAGGAGGGAGTAGAGGCAGGGATGGAGAAGGAAAGGAGCAGGGGAGTTCGGGCCTGGTCGATGGCGGTCAACAGGGCGGCGGCGTGCTCGGGCTCACAGGCGACGAGGAGGAGGCAGGGAGCAGGGGCCTTGGTTGCTGCTGCTGCAATTTTGTGCGGCGCTGAAAAACAGGGAGGGGCCGGAGAGGACTAGGATCGGGAGGAGAACAGTGGCTGGGTTGGTGGAATTGGATCCGGAGGGATCCCGAGGTGGATGGCGGCGGCTCGACGGGACAAGTCCCTATATTTTAGGGTTTGCCCAAATAGACTAGGAGTGGAGTATATATACATCACAAATTAGGTTAGGGGTTACCTCGTCCCTTCGATTAAAATCAGACGTTTCGGAAAAATAGGCTAGGGAGGCCAAATAAGAAAACGGTGATGTTTGTAGATGTTTGGGGATGATCCGGACACAACGGTGACGACTGCCCGGGTCGGGTTCGGGACAACTTTCGGACGCGCGTGAGGGGTTGATGCACTGTGCAAAGAGGGAGTAGGTGGTTTGGCAAGAGGGAATCGATAACCCGATTGGTCTCGGAATGGTTAACGAAGGAGAGGGGTTTGATGGCTCAGAAGAGAGAGAAGAGAGATGCCCGACAGCAGTTTCCGGAGACCGAAAACGTCTGACGTTTTGACCGGCTATAATGCTGCTATAAGTTTAACAGTTGGCCTATCAAACGAGCTCCGAATGCGATGAAACTTGGCAGGCGGCCTACCTACAATATAAAAAGACCACACGCCAACTCTCATCCCATTATGAGAACATTTTCCGGCCACTTATAAAATAATATTTCGGACATGCCGCGGGCGCATGCAAGTGTCTCTGGGCTCAGAATGGACAACGGAAGGAACTGGGAGACCGGTACAGATGCAAGTTTCAAAAACATGATGATGCAATGCACATGATGACATGACAAGATGCAACACGCAAGCGAATGACATGGCAACAACAGAGAATAACTGGAAGACACCTGGCACAACGGTCTCGGGGCGTCACAGGTATGTGGTACGGTAAGTAAACCGACTCCAAAACAGTCTAATAGCAATTTTTCTCTATTTTGGAAAATTTAAGAAAATAGGAAAATAAGAAGTAGTCTGGGAAGGACACGAGGCGTCCACGAGGGTGGAGGGCGCGCCCTACCCCCCTAGGCACGTCGTGTGTTCTCCGGACTCCGTTTTCTTGCACGATACTTCTTACGGTCGGTAAAAATTCACTATATATTCTCCCGAAGGTTTTGACCACCATACCACACAAATATCCTCTGTTTTTGTTTCGATCTGTTTCTACAGCAGATCTAGAGCAAGATGTCTTCTCAAGAGTCAGTCAGGGAGAGTTGGGTGTCTCATCCAATACCGGGGCCAAGAGCAAACAGCGATGCTGATCACTTTGGGCCACCAACTGAGGAAGAGATGGAGGCTGACTTGAAAAGGATAGATGCCATGGAGGAGGATCAATAAGTTACTTCTCGTTTCCGGGCTAGATTCACGACGGGGGAACTACAGAGCTCAGCTATTCCAAACTTGGTCATCCCTTCCAATGTTAGATTTCTTTCTTATGAAAATATGAAAAAGAGTGTTACTTGTTCTCCCGCAAGTATTCAACATCCTTGGGTGAAAGGAGCTTTAGCCATCACGGGCAAGCTCCGTAAGGAAATAATGGACCTCAAGTAGGAAGTCAATAAGCTCGAGGAAGAGAATCGTATCCCGAGGGGCATCATCGCCAAGAATATCACATCACCACCCCCGAAGAAAGAAACATAAACACGTGGGTATGGGCACTCCCCTTGGCAACTGCCAAGCTTGGGGGAGGTACCCCGGCATCGTATCACCATCACACTTCTATCTTTACCGTTTTTCTTAGTTCGATCCTTTTGGTAATATCTCGATCTAGTATAATAAAGTTTTAGTATGATCTAGTTTGAGTTTTCCTTTATGATCCATCTATGTAATCGAGTCCCTGAGCTATATATATAATAAAGATTAGTTTTGATTCAAGGGCTTGGTTATCTTGCTATGATCTTGAGGGAATAAAAATAAAAGAGAAAAGAAAGAACAAAAAGAAATAAAAAGATCATACGGATCTTATGTAGAGTAATGACTTCACATATAAAGAGTATGATGAATAAAATTTGTTGAGATTTGACAAACATAGTTTTGGTCATCGTTGCAATTAATAGGACATAATAAAGAAAGAGAGATTTTCACATATAAATATACTATCTTTGACATCTTTTATGATTGTGAGCACTCATTAAAATATGACATGCTAAAAAGTTGATGTTGGACAAGGAAGACAACGTAATGGGTTATGTTTTCTTACATCCGAAATAAATTATATTGTCATGGATCATCCAACATGTTGAGCTTGCTTTTCCCTCTCTAGCTAGCCAAATTCTTTGCACCAAGTAGAGATACTACTCGTGCTTCCAAATATCCCTAAACCCAGTTTTGCCAGGAGAGTCCACCATACCTACCTATGGATTGAGTAAGATCCTTCAAGTAAGTTGTCATTGTTGCAAGCAATAAAAGCTGCTCTCTAAATATGTATGATTTATTACTGTGGAGAAAATAAGCTTTATACGATCTTGTGATGTGGAAGAAATAAAAGCGAAGGACTGCATAATAAAAGTCCATATCACAAGTGGCAATATAAAGTGACATTCTTTTGCATTAAGATTTCGTGCATCCAACCATAAAAGCACATGACAACCTCTGCTTCCCTCTGCGATGGGCCTATCTTTTACTTTTGTCTTATACCTTATACAAGAGTCGTGGTGATCTTCACCTTTCCTTTTTACATTTTATCCTTTGGCAAGCACATTGTGTTGGAAAGATCCTCATATATATATATCCAATTGGATGTAAGTTATCATGAACTATTATTATTGACATTACCCTTGAGGTAAAAGGTTGGGAGGCAAAACTATAAGCCCCTATCTTTCTCTGTGTCCGATTAAAACTTCATACCCATAAATATTGCGTGAGTGTTAGAAATTGTGAAAGACTAAATGATAGTTGAGTATGTGGACTTGCTGAAAAGCTCTTATATTGACTCTTTTTGATGCTATGATAAATTGCAATTGCTTCAGTGACTGATATTATAGTTCGTTAGTTTTCATTGAAGTTTCTGATTCATACTTGAAATTGTGAATGAATTGTTACTTTAGCATAAGAAATCATATGACAATATATATATGTTGTTGTCCTAAGAATGATCATGATGCCCTCATGTCCATATTTAATTTTATCGACACCTCTATCTCTAAACATGTCAACATATTTTTCGATATCGGCTTCCGCTTGAGGACAAGCGAGGTCTAATCTTGGGGGAGTTGATACGTCCATTTTGCATCTTCCTTTTATATTGATATTTATTGCATTATGGGCCGTTACTACACATTATGTCACAATACTTATGCCTTTTCTCTCTTATTTTACAAGGTTTACATGAAGAGGGAGAATGCCGTCAGCTGGAATTCTGGGCTGGAAAAGGAGTAAATATTAAAGACCTATTCTTCAAAACTCTAAAAGTCCTGAAACTTCACGGGAGAATGTTTTGGAATATATAAAAAATACTGGCGAAAGAATTAACCAGAGGGGGCCCACACCCTGGCCACGAGGGTGGGGGGCGCACCCTACCCCCTGGGCGTGCCCCCTGTCTCGTGGGCCCCCTAGCAGGCCTCCGGTGCCCATCTTTGGCTATATGAAGTCTTTCTCCCTGAAAAAAATGATAAGCAAGCTCATGGGACGAAACTCCGCCGGCACGAGGCGGAACCTTGGCGGAACCAATCTAGGGCTCTGGCGGAGCTGTTCTGCCGAGGAAACATCCCTCCGGGAGGGGGAAATCATCACCATCGTCGTCACCATCGATCCTCTTCGGGAGGGGGTCAATCTCCATCAACATCTTCACCAGCACCATCTCATCTCAAACCCTAGTTCATCTCTTATCCAATCTTTGTCTCAAAACCTCAAATTGGTACCTGTGGGTTACTAGTAGTGTTGATTACTCCTTGTAGTTGATGCTAGTTGGTTTATTCGGTGGAAGATCATATGTTCAGATCCTTTATGCATATTAATACCCCTCTGATTATAAACATGAATATGATTTGTGAGTAGTTACATTTGTTCCCGAGGACATGGGAGAATTCTTGTTATAAGTAGTCATGTGAATTTGGTATTCATTCGATATTTTGATGAGATGTATATTGTCTCTCCTCTAGTCGTGTCATGTGAATGTCGACTACATGACACTTCACCATTGTTTGGGCCTAGGGGAAGGCATTGGGAAGTAATAAGTAGATGATGGGTTGCTTCGTAAGGATCCATATGTTTCATGCTATGGTTAGGTTTACCTTAATACTTCTTTTGTAGTTGCGGATGCTTGCAAGAGCAGTTAATCATAAGTGGGATGCTTGTGCAAGGAAGGGTAGTATCCAAGCACCGGTCCACCCACATATCAAATTATCAAAGTACCAAACGTGAATCATATGAGCGTTATTGGGCCATATTGCCGCACCTTATTTACTTTTATTACTTGTTACCTGTTACAAACTATCTTATCACAAAACTATCTGTTACCGATAATTTCAGTGCTGGCAGAGAATACCTTACTGAAAACCGCTTGTCATTTCCTTCTGCTCCTCGTTGGGTTCGACACTCTTACTTATCGAAAGGACTACGATAGATCCCCTATACTTGTGGGTCATCATCCCCCGACGTGTGCCTCACCCCTCTCGGCCACACCGCCCCTCTGCCTTTGTGTGCTTGACATGTGGGCCACCTAAAATGCGGCGAGCATCAAGTTTCTACCATATCCACATGCGATCCCACGATGCCGCTCAAACCCATGACACCACACATCCCTCGACCTGCGGCTGACCCCTCTCGGCCCCACTTGCCCTCTGCCTTCGGGAGCATTACATGTGGACTAGCCACCTATCGGGTCCACATGTTATTGACTCAAAGGCAGGTGTAGTAAGGCGCTGAAGCTCAGTCCCGAGGGCCCCAAGAGGGAAATGTAACTCCTGCGCCAGGCCTTGTGGTGCTACCGCTGCATGAACTCATGCCAAACTCGAGATTTGTTTCTTTACTATACATGCACACAACGATTTAATGTACATTGTAATCTCAACATGTGATGGGGAGCTCTAAATTTGAATTTGAAACTCATAAAACTAAAAAATTCGAAACAGATAAACTGGGAGAGAGGGAGCATACCATAGGATGTGTCCCATATGAGACAAGTCCCTGGTTTGTCACTGTGAAGATACGGTTAGAAAGGAGCACAACGTCTTTGTACTCATACGGCAACAAATCGGCCGCAAACAGCATGGTCCACCTTTGACGGCCATGTGAAAGGTTTGTGCTATCTTCTTCAATCACACTGTGGTTCCATCATACCAATTCAGGCGGTGGCCTGTTGCATGGATGATCCCAATGTTGGACAAAGGTTCTACGGGAACGGTGTCTGTAACACCCACAATGCGGCTATATCTCCCACGTGTCGGGGCACGACTTAGAGGCATAGCCGCATGGTAGGCTTGTCGCAAGAGGGGTAATTTTCACACATCCCATGTACTGAATAAGAAAGGGATAAAGAGTTGGCTTACAATCGCCACTTCACACAAATACAAGTTAAACATACACCATCCAGAATACAATCAAGGTCTGACTACGGAACCAAAATAAAAGAAGACAACCCCAAATGCTAGATCCCCGATCGCCCCAACTGGGCTCCACTACAGATCAACTGGAAACGAAACAACACAACAAACACTATCTTCATCGAGCTCCCACTTGAGCTGGGTTGCGCCACCTGCACTGGCATCGTCGGCACCTACAACTATTTGGAAGTATCTGTGAGCCACGAGGACTCAGCAATCTCACACCCGCGAGATCAAGACTATTTAAGATTATGAGTAGGAAAGGTGGAGCTGCAGCAAGCACTAGCATATATGGTGGCTAACCTACTTAAAAGAGAGCGAGAAGAGAAGCAACGCACGGCCGAGAAGCTAAAAGTGATCAAGAAGTGATCCTGAAGCTACTTACGTTCAAGAATAACACGAGGCCGTGTTCTCTTCCCGGACTCCGCCGAAAACAGACCATCACGGCTACACACGCAGTTGATTCATTTTAATTAAGTTAAGTGTCAAGTTTTCTACAAACCGGATATTAACAAATTCCCATCTGCCCATAACCACGGGCACGGCTTTCGAAAGTTCAAAAACCTGCAGGGGTATCCCAACTTAGCCAATCACAAGCTCTCACGGTCAATGAAGGATATTCCTTCTCCCGAGAAGACCTGATCAGTCTCAGAATCCCGGTTACAAGACATTTCGACAATGGCAAAAAAGACCATCAAGACCGCCTGATGCGTCGAAATCCCGATAGGAGCTGCACATATCTTGTTCTCAGGGCAACACCGGATAAGCTAAGCGTACAGGTACTAACATAACCCAAATTGCTAAGGGACAGTCCCCCACGGTGCTCTAGTTCAGACCAACACTTAGACAAGCACTGGCGTGGGGGGGGGTGTTAAAATAAAGATGACCCTTGAGTCTGTAGAACCCAAGGGAAGGTGATAGGTTATTAGGCAAATGTAAAACCAAGGTTGGGCCTTGCTGGAGGAGTTTTATTCAAAGCGAACTGTCAAGGGGTCCCCATAACACCCAACCGTGTAAGGGACGCAAAATCAAGGAACATAACACCGGTATGACGGAAACTAGGGCGGAAAGAGTGGAACAAAACACCAGGCATAAGGCCGAGCCTTCCACCCTTTACCAAGTATATAGGTTCATTAAAGTAAACAAGATATAATAATGATATCCCAACAATATCCATGTTCCAACAAGGAACAACCTACATCTTCACCTGCAACTAGAAACGCTATAAGAGGGGCTGAGCAAAAGCAGTAACATAGCCAAACAATGGTTTGCTAGGTAAGGTGGGTTAGAGGCTTGTCATGGCAATATGGGAGGCATGATATAGCAAGTGGTAGGTATCGCGGCATAGCAATAGAGTGAGCAACTAGCAAGCAAAGATAGAAGTGATTTCGAGGGTATGGTCATCTTGCCTGAGATCCCGCAAGGAAGAAAAACGAGTCCATGAAGAAGACAAACGGACGTAGACGAACAGATCCTCACAAACGCGATGTTATCGGAACTAACCCGAAGAAGCAACACCGGAAAGAAGCAAACAACATAGTAAACAACCATCACATCAACATGGCATGATGCACAACCAAGTATGATGCATGTCCGGTTTAATGAAGCATGGCATGGCAAAGTGCACAAGCAATCCTACAAATTAAGTGGAGCTCAATATGCAACTCCGTTGCATATTGACGAAACACCATGTTACTTATTTAGTTCTCTCCCGTTTAAACCACTCAACAAATTAAATGTTGTTTAAACATGGCAAGAGGTGGAGCAAAATAAAACTACCTATCTAGGCAAGTTTACATGAGGCCGGAACAACAAACAACAAGTCCGGAAACTCCTCATGTCAATATTTTAGGTTTGGTACTGTTCTGCCCTAAACAATATTTTAGAGTTACTAAACATGCAAAGTAAAGCCACCATGTTAAACTAGGCATTTTTCTACCCCATTTACATATAAAGTTTATTAAGTTTGGAGCTACGGTTATTAAGTTATGAAATAAAGCATTTTAACAAGGCATTTTAGCAAATTATATGCAAACAGCAATTTAAGCATTTTAAACATGGATGAAAGTTGCAAATTATTAATCTACACAAAATTCTAAGCAAGTTTCATATATTAAGTTTTTACATGCGATGCATGGTTTGTGAGTTATGATATGCATGATGTTTAGGGGCTAAACTGTAAAACTGCTAGACTCCTAGAAAATGATAAATCGTTCCACGGAAAAAAAATGAGGCGGGCCGAAACTGAATGCGCTGCTGGCCAATAGAGAGGAGGGTTGTGGGCGCTCACCCATGGGCCAAAGCCCAGGTCGGGGAAGAGGCTTGGCAGGCCGGTTGCTGGGCCTTGAGGAGGGGCGCGGTCCATGAGGCCCAGAGGCATGTCGTCCTCATCCCTGATCCCGCTGGATCGAGGGAAGCCAGGGTGGCGGCGCTGCGAAGCTCGGCGGCCAGGGTCGGCGAAGGAAGAGGTCAGGGATGGCGGGAACAGACAGATCCGGTGATGGGGATCCCGGATCCGTGCGGAGGAGAGACCGGCGAGGTACAGCGGGACGGTTCCGAGCTCAGGAGGCGGCGTCCATGGCACATAGGGAGAGAGAGGTTAGAGAGAGAGAGAGAGCTTGAGTAGAGGAAGAAAATGGGGCAGAGCAGCGGTTCTTCTCACTAGGGCGGCGGTGGCGCTCGCCGGCGCGGCTTCCGGCGACTCG
>NW_024120757.1:0-8576 GCF_003073215.2 Triticum urartu
CAAAAAGAATGCATAGTGCCAAAATTCTCGCCGAAACGGAAATGAATCAAAACATTCCGGCAAAATATTGGCAACTATCGCATTTCAAATACCGGTACCTTCAAACACAAACATATATGCAACACCACAAACACATGCAACACCACAAACATACATAGATCTAGCTAGGCCACAAAAAGTGCATGTGCACGTTGTTGGAGCGAGCTAGGGAGAAAAAAAGTAGATCTACATCATGAAGATAGCTTTCCCCTTACTTACCTATCAAAAAAAGGTAATTTCACCACTTAATTTTGATGAATCTATGGTGGAAATGAGGTGAGGAGGAGGAGGCAGCTGAAAGCTTGGAGAAGGAGGTGGAGGGAATGAAGTGGGGAAAGTGAGTGGGTAGGTGTGGGGCTGTCCAAAATATCTTGTTGGGGTCCCAGGTTACTAATGGCGCACCACCAGCAAATGCGCCATTAGTAACCCTGGTTACTAATGGCGCACCTGCAGGTGGTGCGCCATTAGTAGTTTTGCAAAAAAGTAAAAAATAAATAAATATATATACTAATGGTGCACCGGGTGATAGTGCGCCATTACTAGTTTAAACTAGTAATGGCGCACTGTGAAACGATGCGCCATTAGTAGTTTTGCAAAAAAAGAATAATTTTTTTACAGTAATGGCGCACTGTCTGCTTGGTGCGCCATTACTACTTAGAACTAGTAATGGCGCACTTCGACCTGATGCGCCATTAGTATGTATGAAAAAAATGGAAAAATAATAATTTAATACTGGTGGCGCACCCTGTTTCTGGTGCGCCATTAGTGTCTTCCACACTAATGGCGCATCACCAACCGGTGCGCCATTAGTATATAGTAGTGGCGCACTGCTTTCATGGTGCGCCATTAGTATCAATCCTATCTATAGCCCTTTTCCTAGTAGCTTATCTATTCATGATGTTCTGTAATGGTTTTTGACACACTTAATTATATATAATGCACGCAGATGAATCGGCAATGGATGTATGGTAACAGATGCACCTCCGAGTACATTAAGGGCGTGCATAATTTTCTCGCAGTGGCTGAGGCAAACAAGCAGAATGGTTTTATATGTTGTCCATGCCCTATATGTGGGAATACGAGGTCTTACACTGACTCGAAAACCCTTCACACCCACCTGCTTATAAGGGTTTCATGCCACACTATAATGTTTGGACCAAGCATGGAGAAAGAGGGGTTATGATGGAAGACAACGAAGAAGAAGAGGATGATGACAACTATGTGCCCCCCGAATACGGTGATGCTATAACGGGGGAAGCTGAAGATCAAGAGGAACCAGACGATGTGCCCGATGATGATCTTCGTCGGGTCATTGTTGATGCAAAGAGATAGTGCGAAAGTGTAAAGGAGAAGTTGAAGTTCGATCGCATGTTAGAGGATCACAAAAAAAGGGTTGTACCCCAATTGCGAAGATGGCAACACAAAGCTCGGTACCACACTGGAATGTTGCAGTGGAAGGCAGAGAATGGTGTACCTGACAAAGGATTTGAGAAGCTACTGAAAATATTTAAGAAGAAGCTTCCAAAGGATAATGAATTGCCCAACAGTACGTACGCAGCAAAGAAGGTTGTATGCCCTCTAGGATTGGAGGTGCAGAAGATACATGCATGCCCTAATGACTGCATCCTCTACCGCGGTGCGTACGAGGATTTGAACGCATGCCCGGTATGCGGTATAAGATCAGACGAGATGACCCTGGTGATGTTGACGGCGAGCGCCCTAGGAAGAGGTTCCTGCCAAGGTGATGTGGTATGCTCCTATAATACCACAGTTGAAACGTCTGTTCAGAAACAAAGAGCATGCCAAGTTGATGCGATGGCACAGAGAGGACCGTAAGAAAGACGGGAAGTTGAGAGCACCCGCTGACGGGTCGCAGTGGAGAAAAATCGAGAGAAAGTATTGGGAGGACTTTGCAGGTGACGCAAGGAACGTATGGTTTGGTTTAAGAGCGGATGGCATTAATCCTTTTGGGGAGCAGAGCAGCAATCACAACACCTGGCATGTGACTATGTATCTATAACCTTCCTCCTTGGTTGTGCATGAAGCGGAAGTTTATTATTATGCCAGTTCTCATCCAAGGCCCTAAGCAACCCGGCAACGACATTGATGTGTACCTAAGGCCATTAGTTGAAGAACTTTTACAGCTGTGGAATGGAATCGGTGTACGTGTGTGGGATGAGCACAAACAACAAGAA
The DNA here is from genome assembly GCF_003073215.2 of Triticum urartu. NCBI lineage: Eukaryota > Viridiplantae > Streptophyta > Magnoliopsida > Poales > Poaceae > Triticum > Triticum urartu. The sequence goes on from NW_024120757.1 coordinate 2,235, forward strand.
TTTGACCTACACGTGTTGATGTTTGTAACCATCAATGATTGGCCTGCACTCAGTAACCTTTCAGGACAGACAAATAAGTGATACCACGCATGCACGCACTGTTTAGATGACACCGAAAGTATATACCTGGACAAATGCAGGAAGAATGTGTACCTGAGGCATCGTCGATTTCTTCCGATGAACCATCAATGTCGAAAGAAAGGCAAGCATTTCAAAGGCGAGGAAGATCACCGGAAGAAGCCCGCCGTCCGTACCGGTGATCACATACTTGCTATGGTCAATGATTTACAAGTAATCTTTGGAAAGGGTCCCGTCGGACTATTTGTTCCGAATGACGCTGAGGGACGCACACCCATGCGGAAGAAGAAATCTATATTTTAGGACCTACCCTACTGGAAAGACCTAGAGCTCCGCTCTTCAATCGACGTGATGCACGTGACGAAGAATCTTTGTGTGAACCTGCTAGACTTCTTGGGAGTGTATGGGAAGACAAAAGATACACTGGAGACACGGGAGGACCAGCAACGTGTGCACGAAAAATACGGCATGCCTCCAAAGCAGTATGAAGGTCCTGGCAGCTACGGTCTTACCAAAGAAGAGAAGGAAATCTTCTTTGAATGTCTACTCAGTATGAAGGTCTCGTCTGGCTTCTCGTCGAATATAAAAGAAATAATAAATACGCTGGAGAATACCATGTGGAAGTTCAAATAGACCTTAGATGTTAGGGTTTGTAAGAGATATTATATTGTATATATGTAGCTAGTAGCGTCGGATAGATATACGCAAACTTGATGTTCGACCAATCTCGCGGAGAAAGAAAGGTCACTTCTCTCTGTATATGTTCATGACGATCTTGTGTACTTAATGCATGGTTCCTTCATTTGCTTACTAGCTAGCGTGTCGAGTTCTCTCTATACATATAGTAGCTAGCATCGACCAAGCACAGAGATAAAGAGAGGTTACTTATCTCTATTAGCTAGCTAACACAATATGAAACCCCTAAATTAACCCTCCAAAACCCCTAACCCCCCCCCCCTTTAAAAAAACAAAAACCCTAGCTCCTGCCAGCTGCTGATGCGTGGAGGTCTTTTGGTCCCGGTTGGTATTACCAACCGGGACTAAAGATCCCCCTGCCTGGGCGCCCCACAGCGGCCACGTGGAGCCCCTTCTGTCCTGATTCGTAAGCGAACTAGGACTAAAGGTTTTTGGCTTTAGTCCCGACCCTTTTGTCCCGGTTCCAGAACCGGGGCTAAAGGGCCTCTGGAACCGGGATTAATGGGTCCTTTTCTAGTAGTGATGACAACCTCCCCTACAGAGCTGCGAGCAACCCTGAGGCAACGCACATGCACGTAAGGGCATGTACAATGGTGCTATCTTAAAAGCGTCACGTAGGATAAAAGATGAGGTGGAGGAGAGAGAACTCGTAAGAAAAGGCTTGTCTTCTCTTATTTAAGATAAGACAAGAGATGATCTCTTAGCAAAATATGTCTCACCATGTTTTTAGGAATATCTAGTTATTGAAGATAAGGCTAAGAGACGGCCCATTATAGACACATTTTTGTGTCATCTCTAAATTACATGCAAGGTTTAGGATAAGACTATCTTATCAACCATTTTACATGTCCTAACTGCTCAATGAAAAAGGAAAGGAAAAATGAAGGAGAACTAGATTGGTTTTTTTTAGCAGTAGAAGTACTAGATTGTTTTTTTTCTTTAGGGATAAACATGCTTTACTTTATTCAATAATCAAAACGTGTTTTCTGTTTTTTTCCTTTCACGAGAGTCTCGGTTTTGCTTCCGCGAGAATCACGGTTGTGCTTTCGCGAGAGTCACGGCGTGCCTCTCGAAAATGGAAAAAACCATGTTTTCCTCTTTTTTCTTTCTTTCGCGAGAGTCACGGTTTTGCTTCCGCGAGAGGCACGGTGGTGCTTTCGCGAGAGTCACGGCCATACCTCTCGGACACGGGAAAAAACACGTTTTCTTTTTTTTTTCTTTCACGAGAGTCACGGTTTTGCTTGTGCTTTCGCGAGAAGCATGGCCGTGCCTCCTCGGAAACCAAAAAAACGTATTTTCTGTTTTTTCCTTCCGCGAGAATCATGGTTTTGCTTCTGCGAGGGGCACGTTTGTGATTTCGTGAGAGGCACGGTGTGCCTCTTTCGAAAAGGGAAAAACCCGTGCTCCCGGTTCGGTTTTTCGTCCGGTTTTTTTCGTGAAAAAAAAAGTTCGTCAAAACCTATCAACATGGGATCTAGTTTTGAAGATCTCGACACAAGGAATCCAACGGTGAAAGCGGTTCAATAACACTAGGTAATGCGCTTCTACATTGATAAAGAGAGAAAGATGGCGACCCTTAGCAAGAAATAAAGCATGCTTCGCTAGGTAATGCGCTTCCATATCCTATATACATAAGAAGTTGATCCCCACTATCCTATTTATCTTAACATGCACACATGCCACCTCATCAAAGGTCCACCACTACATGCATGAGAAAATGTTTTCCATTATTAGTTGATCTCATGCACCTTTCACCTCACCACACATGCCACCTCATCAAAGGTTCACTCAAAATGCATAAATTTTTTTCATTACATTATGCCACTTATATTAAAAATCTAACTACACAATAATCAAATATAATATATAATATTTAATTTTAGCTTTAGTTCATATTTTTTGGCGGAATTAGTTATTAATTCAACTATGGAAGTTTCATACAATTAAATCACTAAAATATAGTGTAATCGGTTCCCGCAGCAACGCGCGGGGTATTTTCTAGTTCACTTAAAATACCGGACGCCGTGCGGGTTTAGCTAGTAGGTAATCTATATCGTGGAGAAGTCGAAGCCACCGCCCACCAGCCTGCGAGAGTGCGAGAGGCGGCGACGATGACATTCTTGGCGGCATGAATATGCGTGGCTTCTAGTGAGTCCTGACAACGATTTTCTCCCCGTTGTACTCGGATTAACGGGGCAAAATCTATTTTTTACACATATGAATCAAATAAACTTGACAAAAGATGATATTAAAAGTTTCCTATATACATAAGAAGTTGGTCCCCACTATCCTATTTATCTTAACATGCACACATGTCACCTCATCAAAGGTCCACCACTACATGCATGAGAAAATGTTTTTCATTATTAGTTGATCTCATGCACACCTTTCACCTCACCACACATGCCACCTCATCAAAGGTTCACTCAAAATGCATAAATTTTTTTCATTACATTATGCCACTTATATTAAAAATATAACTACACAATAATCAAATATAATATATAATATTTAATTTTAGCTTTAGTTCATATTTTTTGGCGGAATTAGTTATTAATTCAACTATGGAAGTTTCATACAATTAAATCACTAAAATATAGTGCAATCGGTTCCGCAGCAACGCGCGGGGTATTCTCTAGTTGATAAAGAGAGAAACACTCTACATAAAAAAAAACACTCTAGCAAAAGAAATGCAAAGAAAATGCAACTAAGAAGGGGAACTGGGCCTGTGCATATGGATATGGTTCCATTTTGGTGGGCTGGGAGAGGATTCGCTCTGGCCTAAGAAACTGGGCCTGTAGTCCTTACCCAGACGACTCTTCCATCTTTGGTGCCGTGTCTCTGATCCACATTCCCCGCGCCGTGCGATTTCACCTCGATCACAGCCGCCGCCGGCGTCTTGTTCATCACCGAGCTCCAGGTATGCTGCCCTCCTCTTCCTTCTGATCTTGAAAGAGAGACATCCGAGTGGAGTGCATCTCAACCCTAAACAAACTGCCTCTACCACTCGTAGCAGGAGCAGGGCGCCCCGGGCACGGGATGGAAAAGAGGAGGAGGAAGGAGGAGGAGGAGGAGGAGCAGGCGGTAGAGGGCCTCCCCAACGACCTTGTCTGGGAGTTCCTGTCGAGGGTGCCGTACCAGTCGCTGTGCCGCTCAAAGTGTGTGTCGACGGCGTGGCTCGCACTGTGTTCCGACCCCGCCGTCCGTCGGAGATCGCCTCAGACGCTCTCCGGTTTCTTTGGCCTCTCCCACAGCGGCAGCAACCGTTTCGTCAACCTTTCCGGCAGAGGCCGGCCGCTGGTCGACCCTTCTCTCCCTTTCCTCCACGGCTTCGAAAGCGTAAAGCTCCTAAACTGCTGCAGCGGCATCCTTCTCTGCCACGGTATGCGAGCAGACGGCGCGCAATACATTGTGTGCAACCCTGCGACCGAGGAGATCTGGGCCGTGATACCCGCGCCTGATAGGCATGAGACACCACACCCTCTTGTTTACCGCACCATCTGCTTGTGTTTCGACCCGGTCGTCCCCTCTCGCTTCGCGGTGTTTGTCATCATTGATAATGGTCACGACACTATCCTGATGGAGGTCTACTCGTCGGATACCGGAGAATGGACGTCCATGTCGAGCCGATGGGGTCACCGAATTGTGTTGTATAACTATGAACCAGGGTACTTCTTCTTAAATGGTACTCTGCATTCCGATGCCTATGATTCTCGTGTGGAGACATTTGACTCGAATGGTAAATCAATAAATATGGTGGTTACGGTGGACACAGGCGGGAATACTTGGAGGACAACTCCACAACCGCCTCTAGCTCAATTTACTTCCATTGGGTTCTCTCAGGGACGCTTACATGGTATTGAGATGGAAGATGGTGGTGGTTACCGGATATCAGTCTGGATTCTCGAGGATTATGCTAGTGGACAATGGACCTTAAAGCACACAACCAGTGTGCAGGAGCTGCTAGGAAGGCCTTGTATAAAGAACAAAGAGTGCTACGCCTTTGTTGCACTCCATCCAGAACGTAACCTGATTTTTCTTAATGGTGGGGTGGATCCGGAACATACACTTATGTCCTATGATATGGATACCCAGAAGTTGCATGTTATCTGCAATCTTGAAGATTATGAGATGCAAGATTTTCGACCTTACATTCCCTGCTTTGTGGAATGGCGGCCGTCAAATGCTCCCTGAAGTTCAGAGCAGCTTCACATTTGGTTAGTTGGCATGACTCCTTCATGAAAATCAGTTGTTCGGTATGGTCAAGATCTTTTAGTTTTGGGCAGTGAGTTGAATAAGTCGTACATCTACTCCAATTTGGTTTTCTTATAAGTTGGCGTCCAGGTGCATGCGTTTTTTGTGGCTTTGAACAATGTTGGCTAGGCAATAAGAACTAGTAGGCTACTATTCACTTTTGAGAAAACAAGTAAGCTACCCTTCAATCCGTTATGATTTTGATGCATTTGAAATTGTTATGATCTCATTTGTTATTTGAAATGGTAATCTCTTGTTGTAGTATTACAATTATATGTTGGCGCCAACTTCTCTAGTTGTTGTATCTTGTGTGTACGAACAATATGTGCTAAACAATATGCATGCATGGTGTTCCACTGACGGTCCCAAACAATATGTGCTAGACCGAGTTACATAATCCTAACTTTTCTAAGGAGAGAGAACAACACACCTAATGTCATGACATGTTTGTAGTTACGACATGGCATGTGATGTCATGCGGGTTCCCCGATATGTGCAACCTGTCATGTGTGATGTTTGTTCTTGTTCTGACTAAGCTAGCAGTCCATGGCCAATATGTCTGTCTTGGATCCACGTTGTTGTATGGCTGAAACAATTTCTGAAAAATCCGATGCACAATGGACATGGAGTTCTTAAATATGCAAACTGGACTCTGTTCAAACTGCTAAAGCAAAGAGGTTAACTTGGACTTGGTCGAGCAAGACCAGATGCACAATGCCAGCTGACTAGGTGAGTGTTTCCTCTTTACATGCAACATTCTAAATTGTGAGCATTACGAATCTTCCGCCTGCCGGTGTACATATTCTGATGATGTAAATTGAGGGCAAGCGGACCCGATTACAAAACAGGAGCACTGGGATTACGTATTCTGATGATGGTATGCTCTCACTCTGTGTATCATCGCCTTCCTGATTCGATGGCTGGCCTATCAGGCTGATCGTCTTGGACATGTCACTCTGCTTGGTTGATGGGCTCTGCACTTGAAAATCACCTGCAAGCTGTACTCTGAACTTCTGAAGTGGGTAAGACAAGTTGTCGATGTCGAATCCATCGACTGGGTTGCTGGATTCTTTTCTTCAGCATTGCCGGCTCCGAGCGATGACGATGAAAACGGTATTTGTAGCACAGGATCCTGACTCTTGTGGACGTGATTGCAGCATCACACTCTGAGGCCATAGAACGCACGCTCGCCCTGCAAATACATACTGTATGTACCAACTGATTCAGTAAGCGTTCAGTTTTTTGCTCACTGAAAAAAAATACAGTTGGACAGTCTTCAGTTATAGTTCGAGAACGCCGGCCGGCCCGGCACCC